>NC_051307.1:153874059-154177090 GCF_015220235.1 Choloepus didactylus | reverse complement strand
ATGAAGGATTCAATATTTATATTCACTGTCCAACCCCCAACCCATACACTGAGGCAGCACAGTTTTAAGGTACAGGGACAGCCTGTTTTGTTACTTATTTTATATGCTTGAGGGGAGCTTGAAGTGACTCTTTTATAAAAGTTGAGTAGGCTTCTCTCTCTTTTGGTGTGGTTATGGCAGAAAACCTGGGGGCAGTTCCCATGATGTGCTACCAAGGTAACACTAACCACCTGTCCCTGTGTTCTGACTGCTCCGGGGGCCCGGGGCACATCTCTACTTGGAGCAACTTTCTTGTCTTTGCCACAAAAACAGCCCCAAAAAGTGTGGTTTAGCAAATAGCGCTATGGTTGTCTGCATGACTAAACTGAGCTACTCCTTTTTGAAATATACCCATGTGAAAATCTGATAGGGACTAATCTGTTTTTAAGGTCTGACCCTGGCATTATTTTTCAAGTATGGCAGAGTACAGTTACAAATGTGAATTCTGCTAATGGGAGGGGGGGCGGTTACCCTCTTTCATCTTGGTAAAATGGCAAAAATTACACACGCTTTTCTCTCCACCACTTCTCTAAAGAATCAAATGGAAGCAAACAAAACATGGTCATCATTGGTGAAGTTTTCCTGGGACAGTGGGCATGGCCAAGTGGTGAAGAATCACTGGGGCAGCACCTCCTTTCCTGCACCTCCCCAAGGTTCTCCAGGACTGTAAGGCACAGTTTATGTTTGTGCTGAGACTGCTTTCCATCACCTGGGCATGAAGAGTGCAAGCTTGAGGGGCAGGTTAACAGTGGGAAGGCTATTGGGAAGCCTGGAGAGATGTCTTCTCACCCACCTCAAGAGCAGAAGGCACCTGGGATCTTGGGCACAGCTGTACCCGGGCAGTGGCCTCCTCCTCGTATAAGGGGGTCAAATATGGCAGGCCTGGGGCCACCTGAGTTATACAAGGAGCAGCAATTTACTGACACCATGCACTTGAAAGGGCAACAGCCAAACTGGTCCCCAAGGGGTAAATGTCTCTAACTCCCCCAAAAGCTGAGTGTGACCAGAACCTGGGAGTAGTGGTCAGTGTGTGTGTGCAAGTAAGTCAAGGCGCTGCTCCTACAAAGATTTGATGTCAAAACCACGATTTTCTAACTTTTTTTTTTTTTTACTTTAATTCCTATGTGAAATTGTGACAGTGATAAACTTCAGACTCAGGTAAATAAGTTTAGGGGGAGAAGAATAACAGCTTTTCAAACGCCTCAACTTTTTTTTTTTTTTTTTTTTTTTTTGCTTTGGAAAGGTTTATACCAGCAGCAAGTGCTGGTGTGACCCAGATGTCCACAGCACGTTACTGAGGAAGTGGAGGCCACTGCCCCAAACCACCAGCTGTGGCTGGGATGGCCAGTGATGGGCGCCAATGGGAGTAAGAGACTTTGGTTGCCTTTTTTTTTTTTTTTAAAGCCCATATTTTATCAATTTAAAGCACTCTATAGCTGCAGAGGTGAGAAGAGTAGAGAAGGGAATGGTTTCCCAAGAACTCTAGCAAGGATTTTGCTATTTAGTAGAGGAATGGTTAAAATTAATGTACCTGTCATGAATGTTGCAATGTTCCTTGGGACCTGCAGTATACAGTATTTTCACAAGTAAGATCTAGCTATGGCCCTTGGCCTCTCCAGGTCCCTGCTGCTGCAAAGTACAAGGATAAGAAGGGCTGGGGTCAGTAAAGGAGGAAGAAGCCCCTGTCACAATGACTTAGTGGGAAATTCTTTTTCACTGGATTTGTGTGGCTGACGGTTTTCCACTAAGAAACGTCTCCTGCTGTGGCCTCTGCAGTGTGTTGACTCCTCTGACCAGTCTGGGAGGTGTGCTCCAGAACCCACGCTAAAACAGAATTCTCTACAAACCAACTCCATATCTCCCTGCCCCGCTGAACACTGAGCCTGTACTAACAGCTTATTCTTGGCAGATGAGAGTTCTCTTTCAAAGGAGCTTTAAACAAAAGTTGTGTGTTCATCAGTTTTTATAACCTTAATAAAAATTTTAGGCCAGCCAAAGCTTTCACCTCCAGCTCACCATATGCACAATGGCAGGGCTTTAAAGCAGCATCATAGGACAGAGTCCGCACTTCTCCCACAGGATTTAGAAGAGAACAGATCTGGGCTGAGCTCAGTGCTCAGCTCGGATGCTAGATGGCTGCATAATCAAGGGACAGACCCTTATGATTCAAGTCAACATTTTAGAGTTAATTTTTCCAGCATTATTTGCTCTTTTTCAAGACTTTAATGTGAAATTATTATTATTTGCTCTTTTTCAAGACTTTAATGTGAAATTAATTGTAAAACTGATAACCTACTCATGGAAGTTATACCCTTAATTTTTAAGTTTTTTTTTTTTTTTTAATTCAAAATAATTTACAAAAGATTGCTGGCACTCATGCTCATCTTTTCCCTGTGACTGGTGCATGTGCCCGGTGCCTTTAAAAGGTCACAGTCTAACCACTTCCTTGGAAGAAGCCCAGTTCAATGAGGCGGGGCTTGCCCATGGAGGCAGATGGCCCCACACCCTTCATCCAGAGGCACAGGGATCGTGAACACACCAGTGCAGTATTACTACAGCATCTTTGGCTATGAAATAATAGACTACATGCTACAATATCATAAAGCCAATCATTTGGAGTGGTCAACGTTTTTCAATGTTTCTGTGACACACTGAATATTGGGTTAGTTTGAAATGCAATTTACCCAGGAACAAACGAAATACTGTCATTTTGATTAATGAAAACGTATGAAAGGGGTCATATACAGGATAACATTGCTGTTCATATTCTTGAAATAAACTTTAAAGGACAAAAATAATGACATTTGGTTCAGTTTCACAAATTGCACGCTGGATGAAATCATACAGTTACTGTGGGGAACTGCAGGCAAGCAGTTCAGTTATAGGAATTTGTTTCTTTGTTTTGATTTAAATGAAAAAGCTGTATGAAATGCATGATTAAAGCGACAAAAACAGTTTCCTTCCCTGTAAAATTCCAGATTTAGAATGCTGGCGAAAGGCAGTGCTGGCAGAGTATTTAATGCACATGGAAATGCTATCCTATTTTGGCTTCCAGAAATAGCCCTAGTAAGTTCTATGCACCAAAGCACTGGCTAATAATAATTTCAGTTTTCCTATAAATTATTCTAATTTTCACTAAAGTACTTACAAGCGCTTGCTCCTTTCTAGAAGCTGCAGGAGTTGGTGCATCAAGCACCTTGCCTGGACTCTCAACTGGTTCAGCAGCTCCAACTGTGCTCTGTGGGCCGCAAGGACTGCCAGCCACATCCTTCGCTGTACAACTCTGCCCTGTGTCCCTACCCTCACCCCTCCCGGGAACTTTTCATGGTTGTTTCTGCCCGTAACAGGCAGCCCAGGCAGGGGAGAGAGACATGAGAAGCATGATCGCCAGGGGCAGTTCCTTGTAGCACTCTCGATTCCAAGGAGGCATACATGGGTGTAGGGGAATCCAGAGATCCACCTCGCAGAAGATGAAAGAGCTTCATTCCCGAGGCACGTTCTTCAGGGATTATCCCCCCTCTATCACTCAGAAAACAGGCTTTGTTTGCATAGCAACCCACCACTCTGTTGTTCAGAGTTTTCATTCCCACTATGTTAACATTCATCTCAACCATCGGCCTTCATGTAATCTGCTTATGTGTTTCTCTAGTTTTCACTGAACGCACAGTGCAAACAAGGGCAAAGACTGAAGCAATCATTTAAGAAACAAGAGCTCACACTAAAAACACACATAAGCTTCAAATACGGTAACATGGGTTTTTCTCCTGTCTTTATTCCGGGGAGGAGGAATCCTCCTCCTCATCTTCCTCGTCTTCGTCGTTGAATGAACACGGGGTCTCGCCTCGGGACTCTGAGCAGTGCGAGGCCGCGCTGCTGGACTGGTGACTGTTTGGGGCAAGGAACTGCCCGGTTGCTAAGGCCACTTCAGCATCCAAGCACAACCCCTGGTTTACACTAGTGAACAAGTAAAAACACACAGGCTCGTTAAAGTGGTAAATGTTTTAAGCTTTTGTGAAACAGGAATGAAAACAAAAGAAGCAGGGGCTACTGGAAAGACTTGCCAGCATCTGCTCGGGCCCTCGCTGGCTCTCCCCTTCAGAGCCAGGGCTCGGGGTGTCCCCTTCCAACCTTGAGAAAATACGTACCTTGATTGGGATAAGGTGGCACCAGTGGTCAGGTCTAAATTTGAAACTGACTGGGCAGAGTTCAAAAGCAGTCCCTGATTTAACCAAGAAGGTCCTGTGGAGATATCTAAAGAAAAAAACAAAAAGGAAAGTGTAGGTTCTGCAAGGTCTGTGGCTGCTACTGCTGCAGTCTGAGGAAAGCACTGAAAAGTCGGGGTAGTTACAGCTAGACAAGCCTCCTGGCATGGGAAGAACCCGGGTTTCTTCACCTTTTTGGGAGAAAAAGTTTTTTAGACCTTAAATTCAGGGAAAAAAATGCAAGAAGGCAGACTATAGGGAGAAAAAATTAAAATTAAAACAACCACAGATTCTTTTTCTCATTGTTTTTTCATAAATGAGACCTTCACAGGGGGTGAGTCCAGGGCACTGCTCCCCAGGTCTGCTGAGCCCTGTCCTACCCCTGGACACCTGCTGTCCTCATCATAGAAAACCCTGACTGGTGAAAACAGTCAAAGCCAAGAGCGGATAAAGAGACAGTCAAATCAGAAATATCTCCAGTAAGAGAGCAGACAGACACATTCCTGCCTAACCCCACTGTACCATCTTCTCAAGTGTCCACTGGTAAACTCAATGCTATTACTCATCAAAAATCTATTCTTTTTTCTGATAAGTTTTTTCCTGGTGTCCTTTGCTTTATAATTCAAACTAGCTCTTATTTTAAAAGGTCACATGCAGTCATGTTTTTAATGAGGGCAAGACTGACATTACTGGAAATGATCCTGCTTTAGTTTGTATAAAGTATTTTGGGTTTACCTTTGTAATCTTATTTTCTATGCATATATTTCTCCTGTCACATCAGGGCTCGATTCTTACTGTAATTACTTACTTAAAATTTGTTTCACTGTCTAGAATCTTAACCCAAAGAAGGCAGTGCCTGGAACACATAAGATCTAAATAAATGTTACTGAATGAATGAGTATAGTCTCTTTCAACAGTCAATTTACAAAACAGGTGGTATATATTCACATTAGAAATATGTTCCTAGAAAAAAAACCTTTCACTTAAACTGTAGGGTAAGTCTAAATGTACACTCAGAAAATCTAATTTGCCAAAATGAGCTTTTATTTAATCAACGTATTTCTATAATTGTGCCAAAAATGAAACTGTGTGTAATGAGATTGGAAACTATGATATCCTGGCACTGTCTGTCTGACACTGGACTGTCTGAGAGGCTGTTCCCATGTAGGAAAGTAAACTGAATGACTACATTAATTTTACAATGGTCTTGTGAAGCTTTTTCTTCACAGGCTAACTAAGGCTGTGTGAAAAAGAAAAGATTTCCATTCTAAGAAGAATAGCAGACTTTAAATACATTATATAAGAACAAGTCTGTAGAGGAAAATGAAATTCAAGCTGGAATCCTGCACTAGATATTTATTAGTATGCAGAACTATGGAAACTTTGTCGGTACAGAGCTATTTACTTGTCTGTGAGCATAACACATTAATTTTTCTTTTTGTAATGGTTTTGAAAAGCCTACGTTTCTTCCACATTATCGCAGGATCCACACAACAGTTCTCACACTCTTGTCCAAGAACCATTCTGTCCCTTTGCACACTGAAGGCACACATTTCTTCCTTTGAACGAACCCCAAAGTCTGTGCTCCAGTCAGCAAATGAGGTTACGGAGAGATTGAAACCACAGACCCCGCCCAATCACCCCGAGCCTTTTTTACTGAGAGTAAGCTAAAATAAAGTTCTGGAGATTTACTGTGTAAGCCCTTTCTTCAGAACCTAGTGGGCTGACAGTATGACCAGGTTGCAGGACTCCACTCCAGGAGACTGTGAGGAGGAGGGAGCAGGATGGAGACGTGGGACAGCTCAGCTGAGGGGCAAGGGGGAGCAGGCATCTCACTTGCAGGAGGCAATGTTGCCAATTTAAGAATTAAACAGAAACCAAATCTCGAGTCATCAGATGCCTCTGTAGTGGGACCATACAGTTTTTGCTGTAAAACAAAACAAAAACTACCTTTTTGCTTATGTTTGATTTAAGATACTTGAGAACTAAGATTAAAATGCCTTTAAAAAGTGATGTCAAATCTAGGTGGTAATACTTATGAATGAAGAAAACAGAAGAAAGCAAATACAACAGTGCTGTTTAAATTATTTTGTCATAGTATATCATTCTCAGGAGTTAGGGTAATTATGAACAAATTTTTAAATTACTGAAAAAGTCTGAACTATAGAACATGCAAAACCCAGCTTCTCTGTTTTCAAGCATACTCAGTAACACAAATTAGGAGTTAAAACGATGCCAAGTAACAAGGAGCATATTTCCACTGAGGAAATGAGGATGCTTACAATCAGCACACTGCATGGAATGAGATACCAGCACATTTAATATAAAAATTCTGCTTCCTAATTCTGAGCCGCCTCTGTTCAGGGAAGAAACAGAACACCACCACAAAAAACAAAAACATAATGCCCAAACTTGAGCCCAGTCCTGATGAACTACTGAATTCCAAATTAGTACAATCCTAAATAATAAGAGAATTCTTAAAAGACCCCCCCCCCCAAAAAAAAAAAGGAAAAAACTAAAACTAAAAACTGTGGTATAACAAGAAACTTGGCTAGACTATTCCCCAGTTCCTGGAGAAGCAACCCCTGCATCTGGAATTTCCTCTGACCGGAGCATCTTTGGTTTTCCATAGGGGGCCCAGGACCATACCTGAAACTTACGGGGTGGGTCCGGTCACACCTGCAGCCTTAGGGTGGCAACTGGCCACACCAGAAAGACCAGCCATGGGATTGGGGGTTGGAGCTTTGCGCCAGGTCTTATGGGCGCACATCAGAAGGGAGGGGAGTGGGGCTGGAAACAGTTCAACCATGTGGGCACTGATTCCATCAATCATGTCTATGTAACAAAAACTATGATCATAAATACTGTACTTTCAGTGGTTCTGTGAGTCATTCTAGTGCATTACTGAACCCGAGGGGGTGGGATTTTGTAGCCAGTAGGTCAGGAGTGTGGGCACTTGGGCTCTCGAACTTGCAACAGGCACCGGAAGGACAGTCTTGTGGAGGATGTCCCTGAACCTGTGGGGTCTGGCCTAACGCTGGGTAGCTGGAGAAAGAGCTGAATTGACTGAGTTACTGCAGTCTTTGCAGATGCTGACTGAACTAATGATACTCTTTACAGTTGGTGTCAGAAGTTACTGAAGTTACAGAAGGTTTTGTAAAATCCTAACAAAAATAAAGAGCATTTAGATGGGTTAAGAACCACTGTTGGGTTTAACATTAACAATAGCTTGCTTTCTGCTTTGCCGTAAGAGTTTTAACATTAATCACTAGAGAGAAACACTGGAGATAAGGAAAATAACAAACATGGGGAGATTCTATTAGAAGGATCCAGAATTGTATAAATTTCTTATTTCCAGATTGTACCAGGTAATAAATGGAACAGTAACCACAATAACATAATTGTTGCTGCTACTATTCAAAATAGCAGCTATCAATGATTGGGTACAGAGTGCTGAATTTTTCATTTCCAGAAAGCTTATAGATTAAAGGCATTTTTTCACACAAAGACTTAACATATTCTTCTAAATCTGATAATATTTTATAGATGCCAGTTCTGCATGACTAACATCACAAATTTCCAGTGTTAACAGTACAGAACAAATTCACTCACTGCTCTCTTCATTAAGAAGAAATGCACCTGCAATATACCAGGCACTATTCTAGATGCTGGGGATGCTACAACAGTAATACAACAAGGTCCTTAGCCTCATGTGGCTTATATTCTAATAGGGGGGAGGGACAATAACCAAAGAAATATAGTATCAGAATAGAAACCTAGCTATGAGAGCAAGCCACACTGGCATCTCAGAGAGCAGTGGGCCAGGCACAGGACCTAAGGTAGGAAGGAGAGTGTGTGTTTAAGGCATAGCAAGGCCAGGGTGGCTGCAGCATAACCAAGGGCGACGGTAGTAGGAGATAAAGTAAAAGAGGCAGGCCAGGCCAGATCATGTGGGGCCTGGGAGGATTTTATTTCAGGTGTAAAGGGAAACCACTGGAAGTTTTTAAAAAAGGGGTGAAAGTAAAAACAGAATGAAGAGGTTGTTGCAAAGTACAAGGAAGAGTTGATGGGGGGTAGGACTAAGGTAGAAGAATAGGGGTGGGTAAAATAACTAGACACAGCATAAACTCTGAAGGTAGAGCCAAAAATATTTGTTGTTGGATCATACATGGGGTGTTAGAGAAAGAGGAGTTTAAGATGAAGTCAAGCTTTTTACGTTAGAAGGGCATGTTACATTTGGGGAGAATCTATTTCACTTGTGGATGTACTAAGTTTGAAAGGCCTATTAGATACCTGTGGTAATCTGGAGCTATATACCCCAAAAGGCCATGTTCTTTTAATCTATTCTTGTGGGTGCAGATCTATTGGGGGTGGGAGCTTTTGATTAGGTTGTTTCAACTGAGATGCGACTCAGCCCGTCCAAGGTGGGTCTTAATCCTTTACTGGAGTCCTTTGTGAGAGGCTAAAAGGCAGAGACATTTGGGGAGAGCTTAGAGAGAGAGGAGATGTTGGAGAGAACCGACAGACACTTAGAGAGAAAGCCACTGGACTCAGAAGCCGAAAGCAATGAAATCCAGGAGTGAAGGACCTGCAGACACCAGCCATGTGCCTTGCTACCTGACAGAGGAACCCGGGAATGAAGCACCAGCAGACTCTGGCCATGTGCCTTGACAGAGGAACCCTGGATGCCAGCAGCCTTTCTTCAGAGAAGGTACCCTCTTGAAGATGCCTTAATTAGGACATTTTCATGGCCTTAGAATTGTAACTTGTAACTTAATAAATCCCCATTGATAAAAGCCAACCCATTTCTGGTATATTGCATTTTGGTAGCTTCAGCAAATGGAAACAATACCCAAATGGAGAGTGTAAGTAGGAAGTTGAATATGTGAGGAGTCTACAGTTCAGACTGGAGATATAAATTTGGAAGCCATCAATACCCAAATACATGAAATACTTGATGTATTTCAAGTCATGCAACTAGGTATATGAGATCACCTGGTGAATAAGTATTACAAACAAAAGAGGTCCAAGGCTTGAGCCCTGGGGTATACCAACATTTAGATATAGGAAAGATGAGGTAGAGCCAGCAAAGGAAACAGAAAAAGAACAGCAAGGGAAGTAGGAGGAGAATCAGGAATACCAGAACACAAACGAAGAGAGTGTTTCTACAAGAAAGGAGCAAACAGTTGTGTGAAATGCCCCTGAAAACCAGTCGACCAAGACTGCAGCATAAAACACCCCAGGGTACTGTTCTCCCACAGAATCTCTGAACAAATAGCAAAAATTGGCAGAGCCATCTTCCTCATTTCTTTAGAAAACAGTTAAAGGGTTGCAGTAACAGGGCAAGGGCTGAATCAAGAAAATAGCTTTAGAAATTAAAAGAGAAGCTCCTGGCACCCTTGCTTGCCCCTCTCCCACCCCCTGCATGGAGTGGAGCCGACCTGCACGCCCACTGTGAGGCCCTGGCCCTGTTCCAGAGGGAGCAGAGAAACCCCATGCACATACTGAGATGCCCGTATGTCAGTGTCAGTCAATCACTGGCAGCATGAAACACTGAACCTGGAAACTTCTCTCTGGCTCACTCTCCCAGAACTTGCCCTGTAGGAAGAAGCAGCTTGCAGATAGCTAAAGCACTGAAAAAACAATTAAGCCAAAGGATCCTGGACAGCAGATTACCTGCTTTAAGTCATACAACAGAGCACCCAGGAGGGGGAGAAAGTCTATTTAAGAGGGAGAAAAGAGGACAACTGAATACCTATAAATGAAGGGATTCCCAAGGCTATGAGGAAGCACAAGCCCAGAGCAAGGTGCAGGCTCAAAAAAAAACTGTGAGGACCCTGCACTTTATATTTGCTTTGGGCAAAAAAAAGCATATGAAAAGATGCTCAACATCATTAGCCATTAGGGAAATACAAATCAAAACCACAATGAGCTACCATTTCATACACACTAGAATGGTTACTATTTAAAAAATGCAAAATAAGTGTTGTAGAGGATGTGGAAAAACAGGAACATTTACTCATTGTTGGTGGGAATATAAATTGATGGAGCTGCTGTGGAAAACAGTTTGGCTGTTCCTCAGCAAGTTAAGTAGAGAATTGCCACATGACCCGGCAATCCCACTTCTAGCTATATACCCAAAAGAACTGAAAGCAGGGTCTTGAACAGATATTTGTACACCCATGTTCACAGTGGCATTATTCACAATTGCCAAAAGATTTTAACACCTCACATGTCCATCAACAGAGGAAAGGATAAACAAAATGTGGTATATATGTACAATGGACTATTATTCAGCTATTAAAAGAAGTAAAGTCCTGATACATGTGACAACATGAATGAACCTTGAAGACATCATGTTGTATGAAATAAGCCAAAAACAAAAGGACAAATACTGTAAGATCGCCCTGATTTGAATAATTAGAATAAGTAAATTTATAGAGTCAGAAGCTAGGATACAGGTTACTAAAGGCTAAAGGCTAAGAAGAGGGTAGAGAATGGGGAATTGATCCTGAATTGTACAAAGTTTCTGTTTGGGGTAGTTTTGGTAATGGTAGGTGGTGACGGTAGTACAACATGTTGAATGAAATTAACACCACTGAATTATATGTTTGAATGTGGTTAAAAGGGGAAATTTTAGGGTGTATATAGATCATTAGAATAAAATGTTAAAAAATCCTATAGGACTGTACAAAAGAACTATATATAAACTATGAACTACAGTTAATAGTATAATTATAGTAATAGTGTTTCATAAATTGTAATAAAGGTACCATACTAATGCAAAGAGCCTCTAATAGGGAAAATGGCCTTGGGGGGGGTAGGCGGGGATATCTGGGAACTCTGTATTTTCTACATGATTTTTCTGCAAATCTACAACTGTTCTAATTTTAAAAGGGGGGGAGTGTAAAAAAAATTAACTGTCATTAGATTTAACAACATGGAGAGTACTAGAGTCCCTGACAAGAGCAGTTTGGGTAGAATGTTGGGAATGAAAGCTGGGTTGGAGAGTGTGTAACAGATAATGGAGAGGCACTTTACCAAATAGGTAACCCAAATAGCCAATAACATAACCAGGAAATTATTTATTAAAACCACAGTAAAAGTTGGTTTTCCATAAATGGTGCTGAGACAACTGGATGTCCACATGCAAAAGAATGAAGTTGGAATCCTACCTCATATTGCATACAAAAATTATCTTAAAATGGATAACACACCTAAATGTAATAGCTAAAATTATAAAACTCTTAGAAGAAAAAATAGGGAGAAATCTTCAGTTCCTTGGGTTTGGCAATAAACTCTTAGCTATGACACAAAAAAGCATAAGCAACAAAAGAAAAAACAGATAAACTGGTCTTCATCAAAATTAGAAACCTCAAGGTCACTATGAAGAAAGTAAAAAGACAATACAAAGAATGGGAGAGAAAACTTTTGCCAATTATATATCTAAGGGCCCATTTTCTAGAATACATAAAGAACTCTTACACTCCAACAATGGAAAGACTAACACAATTAAAACTTGGGCAAAGGATTTAGATAGACATTTCTCCAAAGAAGATATATAAATGGCCAATAAACACATGAAAAGACGCTCAACATAATTAGTCATCAGGGAAATATAAATCAAAACCACAATGAAATATCACTACACACCTGCTAGGATGGCTATAATTAAAAAAAAACAGACAATAACAAGTGTTGGTGAGGATGTGGAAAAATTAGAACCCTCATACATTGCTGTTGGGAGTAAAAATGGCGTAGTCACTTTGGAATACAGTTTGGCAGTTCCTCAGAACATTAAACATAGAGCTACCATATGACCCAGCAATTTCACTTCTAGGTAAATAACCAAGAGAAATGAAAACACATGTTCACACAAGAACTTGACAAGAATATTTGCAGCAACGTTGTTCATATTAGCCATTAAGTTGAAATAGCCCAAATGTCTATCAACTGATAAATGGATAAACAAACTGTGGCATACCCATACAACAGAATATTATTCAGCCATAAAAAGGAATTAAGTACTGACATGTGCTACAACATGGGAGAACTCTTGAAAACAAGATGCCAAAGAAAAGAAGCCAGACACGAAAGGCCACATTATTGTACGATTCCATTTTCATGAAATGTCCAGAATAGGGAAATCCATTGAGACAGAAAGTGGATTAGTGGTTTGCAAGAGCTGATGAGTACAGGAGGATAGGGAGTGACTGATAATGGGTGTGGAGTTTCTTTTTATGGTGATAAAAATGTTCTGGAATTAGATAATAGTGATGGTTGAATATACTAAATGAATGTACTAAAACCTGTTCAATTGTATACTTTAAAAGAGCGAATTTTATGGCACCTGAATTATATCTCAATTTTTTAAAAAACTACAATATCATTTCATACCCACCTGATTGGGAAAATAGAACACTTCTACTCTGCAGGTGAGAGTGTAATTTGGTAAAATCAAATTGAGAAACTGTGACAGCATCTAGTAAAGCTGGAGATGCTTCCTCCACTGACCCAGCAATTTCACTGTGTACACTTGCACACGGGCACACCAGGGCATGTATAGGAACGTTCAAAGAAACTGGAAACAAACTAAAGGTTTATCACCAGTAAAAATGAGTAAGTTGTGATATATTTATATAATGGAATTCTATTCAGAAGGAAAAATAAATGACTTACAGCTATATTAAACCACGTGGATGAATCTAAAGAACATAGTGTTGAGTTAAAAAAAAAAAAAATTGCCAAAGAATATATCACTATGTTTCCCTTTATGTAAATGTCAGAAGGAGGCAAAACTAAATCATACATTGTTTCCAGTTTACCATACATGTTTGTGTATCAAAAGAAAAGCAAGTGAGAGATAAATATGTAATTCATGACAGTGGTGACCTATAAAGGGGAAGGGAAGGGCACAGAGCCAAGGGCAGGCAGGCAATGTGCTTAAACGGCAGTGCTGTTTTTCCTAAACCGAGGGGGGGGGGGGGTTCATGGGTATACATTTTACTGTGAATTCTTCGACTTTACATATATAAATATTCTATTGTATCTGCTAAATATTTAATAAAAACAAACTTAAGGTTGGGAAGAGAGGAAGAAGAAAGTAAATATAGACAACTCTTGAGGAATTATACTGTAAAGGGGAGCAACGTACACAAATATGAATCCATATTTACCCTGCTTTGCCCTTTTTTTTTCTGACATTTAAACTTTTACTACACTCCTCCTCTCTGAATTCAACATTTTAATCCAAAGGTATTTTTTATCTATTAGAAAACAGATGTAACAGAAAGTATACCACTAGAGGGGAGTGGAGTGCTTCTGCCTTCTCTCACGTACTGCCCTAAGATGTCCCTGAAGTGTCCAGAAGGCACTTAAGAGAGAGGAGTTTTAAAAAACTCTTCATCAAGCTTTTATTAAAGGTTTAACTTATGCTAGTGCTGCGGATTAGAGGAAAATATATCTTTGAAGAGCCCAACTTAGTGGTGAGTTGGGCAATTTACATGTATATAATGTATGCTTGTTGATATAAACTCAGAACATTATGAAAATCTATTTAGTTCAATTTTTTAAAAAGGTTCTACATTTGCTATATAAAGTGTTAAAATTCTCAATTTGGTGATGCAAGCATAGACTTTTAAAAAACATTGCAGTTTTCTACCAGAAAGGTTTTTAACAAGTTAAGGTTTGGCATTTAACCAGTGACAGTATGTGAAAGCATCAGTTAACATACCTGTGATGTAACCTTCTAAAGCCTTTGGCACCAGTGATTTAGCAAGTTTCAGATCCTCCAGGGAGCATTTGCCTGACTCCAGGCCAAAGGACATTCCCATCCGCTTTAGTACTTCTATGTCATCATGGATCTCAAAGGTGTTGTCAAAATTAAAAAGATACTCAAACCTACATCAGGAAACAAAGTTAGTATGAGGTTCTTGGTGGTATGGGGATCGAGTGGGGGTGCTCTGAATAATTTTTGCAACTTGTACGTTAAATAACAGAATGAGGGCCTAAGTCCAGTTACGGTACTAAAAATGGTTACCATTCAGAGCAATAAGAACCATACTGCTGTGATCAGAAGAATGACATCTCAAATAAACCAATTAAATCTCATCCCAATTAAAACAAGTTTCCCGTGTCAGATAATAGGAGGCCATAAACTTTAGCTCTCATTAAGCTATTGCAAACAGAAGGCAGAAATTGTGTCTGCCAAGGACATTTCATGGTTCTAAATCCAATACTTTTCAAAGCTGTCTATAGCTTTGTCATAAAGGATAAAATATTAAGATTTTCACCCTTTCCAGTTTAATATTATGGTATCCCTCCTATGTATTAGTCTGTTAACTTCAAGGGAAAAAACAGTCTGGATGCTTGCTTCATTTTCATAAGTCAAATGTTAGCTATAGCAAACCTCACATAAGCAATATTTAGGAATTAGTCACATCCTCACAGAACTAGCCAATCTCTAAATACTCTCTTGAGGGCTTAAGGAGTGAAATGTTTTAAGAAAAAGTGTTGGGTATAATACAAGCACATTTATAAATGGTCTTGAAAAGTACCAAATCTGGATGCACAGCTGCCCAGCAAAACCTTTCAATAGAGAGGCAAATGCAGGAAGAACGAGTCCCCCTGACTGCTAGGCTGGCCATGGGGCACCCCCACCCACAGTTCTCAGTCCTCCAGGGACAGAGTTCAGGGGAAAGTTCCAGGACAATGGTGGGTTTATGTTGTTATGAAATTCTTTTAGAATTTCAGGGCATCTTAGATCAGGGCAAAAATTACAATTTGAACCAAAATGCCATATTTAAATAATCTGAGGCATATGAATTGTAATAAACTACATTTAAAAATTTTCAGAAACAATCTGACCTGTGGCCTGTCACAAAGATGATTTCAGGCCAGCAGATGGTTTTGTACAGTTATCCTTGTTGTGGGAAAGCCTCCTGACTAATTAAGGAGAAAAGACTGCATCACCAAAGTGCCCGAAGGAGAGGGCTGTAGAGCCCATCCTGAATCACTGCTCAGAGCTTTTACCCACAGGAGGGCCGGGAGACAGAAACCTAAGGAGACCCTGGCCTGGAGTCAGATTCTATAATTGCTTTAGGCCGATGGTTCTTTTCAGATTTAAAAGACTAAACTAAAGAAGAGAATTTAATAATTCCCCACAGAACAAGAGACTAACTAGGGAAAGTAATTAGAGTGTTTTTTTTTTCTGAAAATATATTAGCCATATTCTAGAATTCCCAGTTTTTTTTTCCTGAGACTATGTTAACAGTCCTCTTAGACATAGGTGTTTGCAAAGAATATGCATTTGTGTGAAGAATACCCAGTGGCATTTACTGACTACTGGGCTGCATTCCATAGGAACTTGTCTATAACTTTCATAAACCTGCAAGGCAAATATCACAATTACAATTTTTTAGAGGAAGGAATGAGAGATCTCAAAGAAGTTAAGGAACTCTTACATAGCCAGAGGAAAAACTGGAAAACAGTCTACACAGACTCTATTTTTTATTGTGTCTGTAATCTGTTATCAAATAATTTTGAAATTCCTGATGTGTGTATGTATGTATTTTATTTTTTATTTAAATGACCCAGAATCTCTGTAAGCAAGAGAGGTAGATAGAGGTAACCACACTGCCAGAGAAGAGTAGGAAAAACACAGGGTGGTAAAGCCCAAGGGCAATGATTGTAGCTATAAGGAGAGCAGAAGTTCAGGTATACACTTCAGCAGTTCTGGTATAATTATTAACACAGTCCTCTTTTGCTTTCCACAGTGTCCTAATTTGGAAAATAATTATAGGCTGAGTGATCCCTTGCAACAACTGCTAACATTTAAAAAGTGCTGGCCTGAATCAGACCTTTCATAGGCATTATCTTACTTTATCCCCTCAACAATGCTGGGAAGTGAGACAGGACCTAGTATCACCCCCTCTGTTCTTGAGAAGATAGAGCTTCGGGGAGATTACAGTGGAGAAGCCATGGTCCACACTTGGCTCTGTCTCACTTGCATCCTGTGCATTTAACTCCCTCATGCTACTGGAAAGTCCCTGATCACAGTCTGAAGACTACTCATGAACTGTTTCCAGGAAGGGTAAAATAAATTACAATTTAATTCCATATTTTGAAAAGTGTTATTTCTTCCTTGCAATGATAAATATTACCATCAAACTTATTTTAAAAAAAGCAGAAACCCAACATTTTCATTTCTACTCATTCATTAATAAGAAGCATACTCAACTATGGAAAGAACAAAACAAATAAATGTTTTAATGATACATGTTGACCTAAAATATTTCCACAATAAACTATGACAGTGAATCTACCCTGCCCCACAATGTTCCACAGATGGTCTAACTTAGTATAGTTACTTGCCAAGCGTCACCACAGACTTCCCAGATGATGGCTTGGGCCCAGGCTCCACTCTGCATGAAACAGGCAGCACAGTCTGTGGGCGAGACCGGGGGCTGCAGAGGGCGAGCGATGGAGCTCACGCTAGATTACAGCACCGGTGTCCCAGAAGGTGTTTCACGTGCCCCAAGGAAGCCAGCCTTAGAGGAATGCAGAGCGTACCCTTCTTTATTTTATGAATGACAGGGATATGAACAGGAGGCCACCCTTCCCCTCGTCCTCCACTCACTTGTCACTGGAGATGCTGCAATCTATGACTGTTTTCCTGCTTGTATTGATGATTATAAATGGCAGCTGAATGGTGGAGTTTAGAGCTGGAGGACCCTGGTTTTGCTGTTCATTTTGCCGATTCCTCTGTACCAGGTTTTTGAAAGCAATTTGCTGTAATGATCAATAAAAATAATTTACCATTTAATGTGGATAAATGCATTGGAATTTAGATGAATTGAGATAAATACATTTAAAATATAGCATAAACTTAGAGAGTTAAAGAGGCATCCCACTTACACTAATGAATTAATTAAAAAATTAAACATTTAAGAAAAAATGAAAATGACTCCACTCAATGAATATACTTCAAGGAAAAAAAAATTACAGATAAATGGTGCCTGGCATCATCCTAATGTAAATAATGGTTCCCACGGTTTCCATCATCCATAGAAACAGGATCACACAAATCTGGGAGAGAGCTCAGTGGCACCTGCAACTCTTCTTAGAGTGATGTAACAAAAGTGACACCAAGTGAGCTTATGTTTTCCATTTTTCTAACACAGACTTCCGAGAGTTTAGTCAAATGCAGCTTTTAGGTCTTATAGTCTATGGGCTTGCAAACTTGCAAAAGCTACAGGAACTTTACTTGAAATGAAATCTTATGGGATTCCTACCATATAAAACACATGAGTAGCAGTGGGGCTAGGGGTCCTGAGCCCTGCCAGCTCTGCCCTCATTCACCCCCAGAGTGGTTTCAGAGGCACCTCTGGATAACTTAGCCTCCTTAGGGCAGAGTTCAAAATCCAGCCCAACTCTTTCCCACACCTGACATCTCCCAGAAGAGTAAACTGTGGCTTAGCATGGATTATAAGATATATTAAGACCTGAATCTTTGCACTGAATCTTGCTGCTACTTTTACTTATACCTATTACTCAAAAGTTAAAGAAAGAGGCCCCCTCTTTTTTTAATAAGGCAAATATATGATAGAATTCTATAGCTAGAAAGACCTTACACAGTCCAAGCTTTTTATCTGCTCTGCAAACAGGTACTGGTTTTAAAAGCTTCAGGAATCAGCCATTCATTCTTATGAGCTTGTTACACTTTCTTATCCAGTAGGGATGAATATAAGCTATTTTCTATATTTTAACAATTTTATGTTCAAGATTGCTTATTTCAGGTTTGGGGCCTTAAAGTTTTACTAAGGTTATTATGAACTTAAAATGTTTGGTGCTATCCCTCCATAAAGTAAACATTTACTCTTTTAAAATGCACAAAGCAGAAAGGACTCCAATTTTAACTAGCTTTAACAGTGTGTTCAATCATTACTTTTAAATTGTAGGTCACACATTATTTTCTGCAGCTAAAGAACTAAGGTTATTTTATATTCATTGCTTAATTCATTTAAAATTGAGGAAAAAATAGGCTGAAGCTGTGAAACTGAGAAGGAGAACTAAATGCTTGACTACCTTCTGTCCAATTTTCTTCCCTTCTACTAGAATAAGCATCTTGGGAGCTGCTCCCATTCTTTGCTTAGTTTTGCTGCCCTGGTGCTGTGGGAGGACTTCAGTGTATGAGAGTGAAAATAGGTGATAAGTCCTTATATATTTTTGACTCACTGTGCAAAGTATTGTATATATTTAATAGCATCAAATTTTGGGGGTGAAGAGAGTAATAAAACCATATATAATGTCATTTTGATAGTAAAAAGAAAAAAGTCATCTCCCATTTATTTTTCCTTATTTGCTACCCTTTGATAGATTTCCTTCAGACATTTGCTCTTTCCCAGGCTCGTTAACATTTATTCCACAAGCTGAACGGCTTCATGTGTGTTCAGACGTCCATTCTGCTATGCATTAGCAGCTCTGGAAAAGTTTAAGAGTTGGGAGGGACAATTATATAGATAAAAACTGGGTATCTGGATTATCTACAAATAGAAGTTACTCATAACATTCCTTTCCCACATTACCAAAGATAAAAGAGAGGTGGCAGCACCGTCATGTGATGCCAGTTAAGTTGTGACAGTAACTCCAAGGCAAAAAAAAAAAAAAAAAAAAATCAAGCTAGCTTGGCCATAGCAAATTACTAATGTTTACGACAGCTTGTTCGATTTACTTTCTATGACAACTTAATAAATGTTACGTGATGAAAGAAAGAAAAATGAAAGACAAGGAGAAAATAAGTTCTATGTCTACCAGAGGACCAGAAGTTGTTCTGTTTTATTTGGGGTTTCATTTTAATGTTTAGAGAGACCTATTTCTATAGATGTTGAGAGCTAGGTTGCCTCTGGGTTGAAATCATCTAAGAATATTTGGTTTGAGAGACAGCAAAGGGAAAGAAATTCAGGACTTAAAAAATAGAAATACAATATTCATTGTACAAAAAGCAGAGAAGACAGAGAGGCAGAGAAAAAATATTCAAATTTCTTCTTTGTGCTGAGCACCTCAAGAGGTGAACATCCACATAGATGAGTGCGGTCTTTCCCAGCACCATTCTTTCCGGTAAACAAACAGATAATTAAAGATATATTGATAAATGGATTTCTCAATAACATATGCCAAAAATCAAGCTCCAAAATGTGCCATGAGGGTTTTGAGGAAATTCTAGGGAGGCCCCAATACAGGGTTGAGGGACCATGAGCTGGTAGGGAAATAGTGCAGTAACTGTAGGGGACAGCGGCAACAGAGAGGCAACCAGGGGAAGAAGACGGCCTCAGAGGACTGAAGAGATGAGCCCCTGGCAGGCAGAATTCTAGACGGAGGGGCACACAGATAAACCATCACCCTTCAACTTTCATTTGGAAACCCAATGTGAAAAACACGTAAAATGCCTGTTTCAGTGGTGGTTCCTTAGATAGGTCCCACAGGGCTCAGTGGGAAAACCAGTCACAGAATGCAATAAGAAAGAAAGAAACGGCCTAATCAGGACTACACCTCTTCTCTGGGGCTCCCTGTGTTTGGAAAGTCTCTGCTTTATCTGCTGCTGCCCGTGTGCCTATGCCCTTTGCCATCCCTACTCTCAGGTCACCCTTAGTTCCTTGAAGGGCTGACCTGTCTTCCGTTGTTTCTCTGATTTCTATATGAATGTAAAAATATATATATATAAGCATTTAGAAAGTGAAAAACAAAAAAACATCTTGAATATTTATGAATACTTAACATATTCTGTCCAAAGTATTAAGGAAGAAAACTGTTAACATATTTGGTAACTCACTACTACCTCTATTCCTGAAAAGTGGATCACACCAAAAATTAAATAGGGCCTTGAGTTGTTCAAATCTAAGTAGATTTTATGATGGCTTGCGTGCTGCTTTGAAACTGTTATGCACCCCAGAAAAGGCCATGTTCTTTTCATCCATTCCTATGGGTAAAGACCTATTCTGGTGGGATCTTTTGATTAGGTTATTTCAATTTAGATGTTACCCATCCAATTCAAGGTGAGTCTTAATCCTTTATTGGAATCCTTTTATGAGAATAAAAGAAAAAGCCCTGAGAGCTCAGAGAGAGAAAAACACCCAGAGAGCTTGGAAAGAAAAGCCCCAGAGATGCTAACAGAGGACCCACAGAAGCCCAGAGAGGAGGCCACTGTAACCAGATGCTGAAAGCAACAAAATCCGGGAGAGAAGGACCAGCAGACGCCAGCCATGTGCCTTCCCATGTGACAGAGGTGTCCCAGATGCCAGCAGCCCATCTTCAGAGTCCAGGTATCATCCTGTTGATGCCTTAATTGGGACATTTTCATGGCTTTAGAACTGTACATTTGTAAATTAATAAATCCCGATTGTAAAAGCCAACCCACTACTGGTATATTGCATTCCAGCAGCTTTAGCAAACTGATACACGTTGGAAGAAGTTTTTCATATCAAGACAGCTTGCTGAGAAAAGCAAAAGCATAAAGGTGCTCTGACTTATTTTATGAAATTTATCTGATTTGATTGAAAATGGCCTCACTGAACTGCTCAAAGCAAATTTTTATACCAACTGCAAAGACCAAAAATAGGAAAAAAAAGTCCATTTACCCTGCGATTTTACCTCATGATTTTATACAAGGGCTCTTACATTAAACATCATTCAAATTCTAGGCAATTATCCAAAAAAGTATAGTAATCTTTGTTAAACTATAAAATTTATTTTCTTAAATAGAAATGCATTAAGTTTTGATGTTTCTCCAAACTTATTGAATCATTTCCTATTATTCCATAATTCATAGGTATTTTTCAAAAGAAACAAGTATTACAGGTGCATTTGATTATTTTACTCAGAGTACCTAAATTCAACTAGCCTTACTGATGATACTCCAAATCAGAACTAAAATAAACATATAAAAGGCTCCTGACAGTTTATGTTCAGAATAAGGATAAGTGTCAGAACTGAATTGTTGCATGATATAAGTCACATGCAAGGCCAGCGAGCTGCCATGGGGTTGAGATGATGGTGAAAGATGGGACCATCTTAAAGGCTGAGACGTGGGTGGCTGCCCTGATGTGGCCCCACCAGATACCTCAAAGGCACCACAAGTAGAAAACAAGCAGAAAAACAGAATTTAGGCAGGGAAGGCAATGAAAAATGTCCCAGCATCTTTACCTGCAGGAGAAGTTCTTGCAGCTGAGCCCGCTTCTGCTTTATCCGTTCTATCCGTCTCTGCTTCTCTATCTTTAAAACATAGGTTACAAAATAACATCAACATGTCTAGGGTGTAAAGTATGGCTCATTTTCCAGATATTCTGAGATATAAGGAATTTTCCTTAGAGAAACTTAACGCACTTTTAACTATCAACACCTATAAAGGCAAAATATACCTTTTTTGGGGGGGAAAGGTAACAGGGTAAAGAAGCAGACGACAGCAAAATTGTGACAAATGTCATCAATAATGAAATCAACCCACTTGGTGAGAAGTGCCTGTTGCTATTTATTACTGAAATTCTAATCAGAGAAGCTACAGTAATCACTTAGTGAACACTTACTCTGTGTGCCAGCACTCCATTAAGCACTGTACATACTATTATCTTAATTCATCTTCACAAAAACCACAGGAGATAAGTACATTGGTATCCATTTTGCATGTAAGGAAATGGAGGCTTAGAGGGGTGAAGTGACTGCCTAAGATCACACAGCTTGTGAGTGGCAGAGCCAAGATTTAAACCTAAGTCAAATGGTTCCAGAGATCCCGTTATTAATTAGTTTGCCATATTTCCCTCCAAGAATGAGGCAACACCTCAGTTAAGGGTTTAACTAACTTAATTGAGCAGAGCTACTTACATAGATAAAGCACATATTCAATATTCAATTCTTATAATTCATACAATTCTTACATGCTTGTGGAACAAATTTCCTAGCTTCAAACAATGCTATTTTCCTCAATTTTACCTAGAAAACAGAAATTATGGTCTGAATTGTCTTGCATATGAATTCCTCACTGTCTCTGTAATGGTTTGAAGCTGTATATACCCCAGAAAAGATCATGTTCTTTCAATCCATTCCTGTGGTGTAGACCTACACAGGTGGGACCTTTTGATTAGGTTATTTCAACTGAGATGTGAACCCTTTCATTCAAGGTGAGTCTTCATCCTCTTACTGGAGTCCTTTGTAAGACGATAAAAGACAGAAAAAAAAGCCCCACAGAAGCTGAGAGAGGAAGCCACTGAAGCTAGAAGCTGAAAGCAACAAAACCCGCGAGAGAAGAGCCCAAGTTTGCCGGTAGCTGGTCTTCAGAGAAAAGGCATCTCCTGTTGATGCCCTGAGTCAGAAATTTTTCATGGCCTAAGAACTGTAAGTTAATGAATCCCCATTGTAAAAGCCAACCCATTTCTGATATATTGCATTTTGTCAGCTTTAGTGGACTGAAACAGTCTCTTTGAACAAAAGTCAATAATATCAAATAAGACCTTTTCTTGTCTATTCCAACAGATTATCTTATTTGCTCCCCATTTACTCCAGTGTGCACTAGTTGTTCCCTCTCATTGCTCACCTAATCACTACCACACTTTAGTCCTAAATCACTTAAGGTTCACTGTAAAATCTGTGTGGTCTTCTAAATTTCCAAACATGTATGAGTTTCCCCCTACATCTGAAGCTCTGACAGACCAAAAAGGCACTGTCAGAAGCCAGATGAGTCTTCCTCAGCCCCTACCTGCTCCACGTCCCCACATCTAACCAGGAAAAGTTACCTCTTAAACACCTTTCCAATCTCTCTGCCACCACCTTGACCCTTATAAACTCAGACCATCACCATGTCTCACCTTACTGCAGGTAAATGTTTCTGTATCCATTTTTTTCTCGCCACTTCCCTTCTTATCTTCCTGTTAGTTCAACTTTCAACCCACCAGCAGAGTGATCCTTTAAATCACACCCTATTCATCCTTCCTCTTTATAATTCATCAACAGCTTCCCATTATTTACAGGATCAGGAAGATTACATGATCTACCTTTTAGGATGTTTACCTCTCTGAAAACTTATGTAAGCATCTTTGTCACAATTTGGAAAACTTTCTATTTTTTAAGCTTTCCCCAAGAAATACAGGTTCTTTAAAACATTGTTTTCTCTAATTAAAAATAAGAATGTATTATGAATTCCAAAATGCCTTTATTAAAATTATTTAGTGGAAAGCTGCCTTAAAACATTCTTACTTTTAAATTTTAGTTCACTTTTTTTGAAATTTATTATATTTATCATTTATGTTTACTTTATAGATTTATTAAAGTTTATCATTCCCCATTTGTTTTATGAGAAAAAAAGCCAGATCTCCAACACTCAGAAATTATTTCAGTATGCCTGGCTTGGTAGAATATAATATAATAATATTAACTCAATATGAATATATTATATAATAATAAGAATAAAGAAGAGCAGGTTTAGTCCCTGATCTTCTACTATCTGATTCAGGGCATAAGCTTGGACAGGTCACTTAAATTTTATGTCCTTCAGTTTCATTATTTACAAATATAGAGAGTTTGTTTTTTAAAAAAATGACATGGTCCATTTGAACAAACGGAAATATTTTTATATCATGTGATTATATTTCTAAATTAAAATGCCTCTGATGTAAAATAACACTAAGTCCTATTTAAAAACAGTTTTTTCTCACTTACCTCCAAGTTTTGACATTCCTGAGCAGAATTAGTAGGCAGGCCAATCCACTTGATTTCTTTTTTTTCCTTTGAAATTATGTTCATTGCCATCAGCACATTTAAAGCATCATAAACTCTTCTCCTAATGTTCTTCTGATCATAAGCCTGCTAAAAGTTTATTTTATTGAGTGATACATTTTTAGGGTTAAGATATTTGAATTAAAGAAGATTTTTCTTTTAAATTTGTCAAACAAGTCTGCTAATAACATAAGAGAAGAAACGTGTTCAAATTATGGAGAAACATTAAATGGTAGCTCTTTACATAAAGCACTGTTATTACAGCTTTAATAATTAGAAACTCAAATACACTGTGTCTGAAAATTAGTGAGTTTAGTGAAAAAGAAAAAAAAAAAGCCTAAATATTTAACATTAAGAGAAAGGATAGGTGAGCTATGATACATTCACTCAGTCAAATTTTATACAACCATTACAAATGTTTATGAATAATAACATAGGCATTTTCATGATAAAATTTTAAATAATATAGGAAACATGCATATTAACAACATTTCAATTACATTAAAATACACTGAAAGGAAAAATAGCAACAAAGTTTTTTCCTTAAGTGTTTGTGATTCTTTATATAGTAAAACACATTTCTTATCAAGTTCTCCAAATTATTATAATAAACTTGAGAGGGAAAAATGGAGTTAGAAGAGGATTTTTAAGAATGCATTAGCTCTCAAGATGAGGGTGCCACTTAGTGAAAAAGTTAGATTTAATACTAATAATAGTCATCAATTTATTATCTAGCACTTACTATGTGCTACATATGCACAGCTCTGTGAGGTAGGTAATATGATTATCTCCATTTTATGAAGAAAGTAATTACAAAGAGAACTCTGGCAACTAGCTATTTAAAAGCATTTGAAGTTAGCAGTTTTCGTCTCATTTGCAAAATCAGGCATAATAACTGCATATTATACTTTAATGGTACAAAAGTGAACCAAACATCCACCTCTGTACCACATCAGAAGACCACCATCCAGAAAGGAAATTAAGGCTCTTTAATTTCCAACTAAGCAAAATTCAGCTAAGAAATATTCATGGGGGCCATCTGAATGAAAAGATAGCTATTCACTCCCAAGGGTAATCTACGTTCTGTGCTTAAAGTTGGAGCAATGGAAGACTACATAATTTTAGCCTCCAGAAAAATATTTTTCCCCAAGTTGCGCTTCAACATTAAGTTCTCGGGTTTTATCCAAGGACATTATAAGAAGCAGCCATAAGAAATCTGTTCTTGATCTTTATTGCCCACAATAACAAACTTAGATATTCTGAAATCTTCCTTTACAAAAACACTATGAAAATACAATAAATAACCACTTACATGTACAACTGAGCTCTCAAGAAAATAAGGAAAATCCTTCGGGAACAGAAATGAAAACTAGAGGTGAAGACAGAGGGAGGGATTCATACCAAAGGGGTGTGAGGGAAATTTCTAGGGTGATGAAACTGTTCCATATCTTCATAGGAATTTGGGTTACAAAAGTTTACACATTTGTCAAAACTCAATGAATGTTTCATCTATGATTTGTGCATTTCACCAAACATTTTACCTCAAAAGAAAAAAGGCACAAAAACAAATACTGAATGCTAGTTAACGGGGTGATGGCTGAACTAAAGTATTTAGGGGTGAGATAGAAGAACGGATAGTTGGACAGATAAATAATAAAGAAAGGACAATAAAATGTTAATTGTACAATCTACATGGTGGGTTTATGGGTGTTCAATGTAAAATTCTTTCAACTTTTAAATTTTCAGAATAAAATGTTGGAGAGAAAAAAAATAAGTTGACAGACAAAATGGTAAGTGAGCACTGATGCTCAGGTTACTCAAGGACTTGCAAATCAAAGTGAGGTCTTTGTATTATACAACTGCTTCACCAGAATCTTGTTAGAAATGTAGAATCTCAGGCCTCACCCCAGAACTGGAGAATCAGAATCTGCATTTTAACAAAATCTTCAGGGTTTGCAGGCATATTAAAATTTGAGAAGTACTGCTTGAAGACATTTGCAAACTTTGGTGATCTACAGACTTGATTTCACAGCCATGGAGAAATGGAAACAAAATCTTGGACTGCATGTGGTTCTCAAGGACACATACAAAGGGTAGTCAAGAAAACCTGTCTCTACCTGGGCTCTGGGTGGGAGTTGGGGTGAGTAGGAACAAAAAAGCCTTTCCTCAGAATTTGTAAACACCACCTTGCTCTCTTAAGGGTTGAGAATTCAAATTTTCACTACCTATATGCTCACGGAGGCTATAAGCTAAAACTTTAACTCATAAAATCATTCCTGGTAGGTAATGTCCACCTCTTGGCCCCCTTTTGAAGAATTTGCCTTCAATCCAAGCTGCCCAGGATTCCTACAAATAAAATCCCACAAGACGTAACTTCAAAATTCCAAATTTAAAAATATACAAGGAAATAAGTCATTACTAGCAAGACTCAGTAGAAAAACCCCCAACAGAATTGAATAATCAAGAACATTACATAATGGAATTAATGCACACTGAACAAAAAATAAGTATGTGATTTTTAAGTAAATGATGGAATGGAAATGAGAAAGGAATGAAATATGATTAAAATAGACCAAATGGATTTAGAGAAAACCCAAATAGAACATCTAGAAATAAAAAATGCAGTAAATGAGTTACAGAGCAGATTAGGCACAGATGAAGAGAGTATTAGTAAAACTGTAAGATTAACCTGAAGAAATTACCCAGAATGCAGCATAGAGAAAAGAAGAACAGTTAAAGGACCAGAAAGATAAAATGAGAAGAATTAATCTATTTCTAATTGGAGTTTCAGAAAAATGCATCATGATCTCACCTCTCACCTAAACTGCCACGACCACCTCCAATAAGAAGTCTTGCTTAGAATCTTGCTCTCCAATCTGATCTCTGCTCTGTAGTCAGTAAACAAGTCTAATGTTACTTTCTCTACTCAAAGTCTTCATTGGCCCAGATCACCTTAACATCAAAGAAAGCTCAATTTCTTTACAAATCCACTCTATGAACTGGCCCCTTGCTTATCAACCAGCTTTATTCCCTGGCACTCATCTCAACGATGCTGACACCAGCCTCTAACTCCCCAAACATACCAGGGTTTCTCACACTTCTGCTCTGAACAACTTCTGAATTATCCTGTTAGCAATATCATGCTCATCCTTTAAGTCTCAGCTCAAATGCCACCTTCTTTGTGACAGTATCTCAAACAATACAAAAAGTTCCCCAGCAGGCCTGCCCCAATCAAGATGAGACGCTTCAGGGCTCTGCCCCCCAATAAAAGCTCTGAACAATCAGCAAGAACTGGCAACAGTATCTTCCTCAAAGCTCCAGAAAACACCTAAAGGACGGCAGTAATGGTGAGGGCTGAATCAAGAAAAAGGCTATTTAAAAGTGGTCGGATCACATTCTGCCCTGGCTGGCCCCTCGCTTATCCCTCTAGCCTTCATGTGCATACTGGGAGCGTGTTATGTCTGGCCCAATCTGTCTGGTGGTGGCCTGAGGGACTTGCCAACCCAGAACTTGCCCTGCACGTAGAGGTCAGTTCACAGAGCTCTCCTACAGAATGCTATAGGAGAACAATCAAGTCATGCTGCCTGGGACAAGAGACTGCTGATTGTAAGACATATGGTGCAGTGCTCAGGACTGTGTGGAAATTATTTCCTAGGGAAGAGGAAACATCAGGAAACATGTAAATGGGGGAATTCCTAGGGCCAGAGGCACTTGCTCAGGACAAGAGGCATGTGCAGAAAGGATCAGGGTGAGTCTCTACGCTTTGGCCTGGAGCTATTCTCTAAATTGACTGTATGGATAAGCCCTGATGGAAAGCACTCTCAGAGGTCAATATGCAAAGACTGAGAAAGGTGTTTTATTTTATTCCTTCTTCTTGCCTTTTTTTTTTTTTTTTTTTTTCCGCTAGCTCCTGGCATTGAAACAAAAGTCTGGCATCATCCTAGCTGAATACAAGCCTAACAAACAAAAGCCTTGGAGTCTAAATTCCAGCAATAACATGATAAAACATCAAAATGTGCGCGTTTCAACAAAAGATTACAAAACATACATAGAAACAGGAAATGACGGCCCAGGCAAAGGAGAAGATTAAATCATTAGAAACCATTAATGAGGAGGATCATAACTGGGACAAGGACTTTAAAAAAATCGTCCTAAACATGCTCAAAGAACTAAGGGAAAACTTGGATAAACAACCAAAAGCATTCGGGAAGGAGAGAAACTAAGATGGTGGCTAGAGAGACAGGACAAAAAATCACCTCCGTGAAAAATACTAGATAAAAGCCAGAAAGTGACCCAGAACACCAGTTCCAGCGATGCACCAGCTGGACAAGGTCTGCAAAATCCACAGGAACCATGCACTTGGTGAAACCAGGAGTCTGTGTTCTGAAACGAGTGAGTAAGCCTGCTGAATACCTGGCAGCCACGTTGTGGTGTGGGGAAACCATGCCGTGGGTTGGCGTTTGGAGGCGGACTAACCTTTTTTAAAAAACCCAAAAGCGGCTGCAGATACAGCAGCGAGAACCGCACAGTGAAGTGTGGCAGGAACAGGTTGCGCGAACGCCTCAATATCTGGCATGGAAGACAGTCTTTAGCACACCCACTGCTAGTTGTCTTGTAGCGAGGAAGGCAGAGGTGAGCCAAAAGGGGAAAATAACCACACCCCTTGCAGCCATCTTCCTGGCAGGCTGGGAATGCTCCTGCCTGGTGCCGGCGTCACAGCCCACAGCTGTGCCAAAAAACCCAGTGTGACAGGAAGTGTTTCCAGCAACATGCGCACATGCCACAATATCAGGCATGGACAAGAGCCTTTGTGCACCCACAGCTAATTGTCCTGGAGCTGGGAAGGCAGAGCTGTGCGAAAAGAGGAAAATTAACACACCCCGTACAGCCATCCTTACGGCAGGCTGGAACGCCCCTACACAGCACGGCAGCCCACAACTTCCCTTGAAGGACAGCGCACACTTGTGACATAGCACAACCTTCCCTCAGCAGAGGCCCTAGAATGGCATGGCTTGGAAGAGAGACCCACTCGGAAATCCCAGGGACCCTATGCCAATACCAAGGACTTGTGGGTCAGCAGCAGAGACAATCTGTGGCGAGACTGAAGTAAAGGTTTAGACTCTTGGAACAGCCTTAAATCTCCAGGAACACCTGGGAGGTTTGATTATTAAAGCTGACCTCCCTCCCTAACCACTCAGTCACACACCCTACATTCAGGGCAGACAGCACTAACAACACACCCAAACTTGGTGTACCAATTGGACCCCACAAGAATCAAACCCCCACACACCACAAAGATGAACTAGGGAGAACTGACTTGAGGGGAATAAGTGACTCGTGGACACCATCTGCTGGTTAGTTAAAGTGTACACCACCAAGCTGCAGACCTGACAAATTAGAGATAAGTCTTTCAATAATCCTACATATCCTAAAAGAACCCTATCAAGTAAAGCAAATGCCAAGAGGCCAAAAACAACAGAAAATTTTAAAGCATATGAACAAACCAGATGATATGGATAACCGAAACCCAAACACCCAAATCAAAAGATCAGAGGAGACACAGTACTGGGAGCAATTAATCAAAGAACTAAAGACAAACAACGAGAGCATGGCACAGGATATAAAGGACACAAAGAAGAGCACGACACAGGATATAAAGGACATGAACAAGACCCTAGAAGAGAATAAAGAAGAAATTGCAAGAGTAAATAAAAAAAAAAGAGATGAACTTATGGAAATAAAAGAAACTGTTGACCAAATTAAAAGATTCTGGATACTCATAGTACAAGACTAGAGGAAGCTGAACAACAAATCAGTGACCTTGAGGACCACAGAATGGAAAATGAAAGAACAAAAGAAAGAATGGGGAAGAAATCGAAAAAATTGACATGGACCTCAGGGATATGATAGATAAAACGTCCAAATATAAGACTCATTGGTGTCCCAGAAGGGGAAGAGAAGAATAAAGGTCTAGCAAGAGTATTCAAAGAAATTGTTGGGGAAAAGTTTTCAAACCTTCTACACAATATAAATACACAAAGCATAAATGCCCAGCGAACTCCAAATAGAATAAATCCAAATAAACCCACTCCAAGACATATTCTGATCAGACTGTCAAATACTCAAGAAAAGGAGCAAGTTCTGAAAGCAGCAAGAGAAAAGCAATTCACCACATACAAAGGAAACAACATAAGACTAAGTAGTGACTACTCAGCGGCCACCATGGAGGCGAAAAGGCAGTGGCATGACATATTTAAAATTCTGAGAGAGAAAAATTTCCAACCTAGAATACTTTATCCAGCAAAGCTCTCCTTCAAATTTGAGGGAGAGCTTCAATTTTTCACAGACAAACAAATTCTGAGAGATTTTGCTAATAAAAGTCCTACCCTACTTCAGATACTAAAGGGAGCCCTACTGACAAAGAAACAAAGAAAGGAGAGAGAGATATAGAGAAAGGTTTAGTACTAAAGAGATTCAATATTGGTTCACTAAAGGACAATAAGAGAGAAAGGGGAAAAAATACATCTGACAAACATAAACCAAAGGATAGGATGGCTGATTCAAGAAATGCCTTCACAGTAATAACACTGAATGTAAACGGATTACACTCCCCAATCAAAAGATGTAGATTCGCAGAATGAATCAAAAAAAAAATGAACCATCAATATGTTGCCCACAAGAGACTCATCTTAGACACAGGGACACAAAGAAATTGAAAGTGAAAGGATGAAAAAAAATATTTCATGCAAGCTACAGCCAAAAGAAAGAAAGAGTAGCAATATTAATCTCAGATAAAAATAGACTTTAAACACAAGGATGTTAGGAGAGACAAAGAAGGCCACTACATACTAATAAAAGGGCCAATATAACAAGAAGAAATAACAATCATAAATGCTTATGTACCCAATCATGGTGCCACAAAACACATGAGACAAACACTGGCAAAACTAAAGGAAGCAATGGATGTTTCCAAAATAATTGTGGGACACTTCAATACATCCCTCTCTCCTACAGATAGATCAACCAGACAGAAGACCAATAAGGAAATTGAAAACCTAAACAATCTGATAAATGAATTTTATTTAACAGACATATATAGAACATGACATCCCAAATCACCAGGATACACATTCTTCTCTAGTGATCACGGAACTTTCTCCAGAATAGACCATATGCTGGGACATAAAACAAGTCTCAATAAACGTAAAAAAATTGAAATTATTCAAAGCACATTCTCTGACCACAATGGAATACAATTACAAGTCAATAACCATCAGAGACTTAGAAAATTCACAAACACCTGGAGGTTAAACAACACACTCTTAAAATAAATGGTTTATAATGTAGAATGTAGGGGAACTAGTGATAGAGAGCAATTAATGAAGGGGGAACGATAACCCAATAAGAACAGATAAGCTATCGTGGGTAAATTTAACATTCTGGGAATGCCCAGGAATGACTACGGTTTGTTAATTTCTGATGGGTATGGTAGGAACAAGTTCACAAAAATGTTGCTATATTAGGTTATTTTCTTGGGGGTAGAGTAGGAATACGTTGGAAGTAAAGTTATTTTAGGTTAGTTGTCTTTTCCTTACTCCCTTGTTATGGTTTGTTTGAAATGTTTTTTTTATTGTATATCTTTAAGAAAAAAATTTTTTGATATAGTTAATTTAAAAAAAAGTTAATTAAAAACAAAATGAAAAAATATGCAGAGGCCTCTTGAGGAGCTGGTGGAGAACACAGGGGTGTTGGGCTCCCCCACCTCGATGGCTGCTAATGTGCTCACAGACAGACATAGGGGACTGGTGGTTTGACGGGTTGAGCCCTCTACCACAGGACTTGCCCTTGGGAAGACTGCTACTACAAAGGAGAGGCTAGGCCTCCCTGTAATTGTGCCTAAGGGCCTCCTCCCGAATGCCTCTTTGTTGCTCAGATGTGGCCCTGTCTCTCTAGCTAAGACAACTTGAAAGGTGAAATCACTGCCCTCCCCCCCTACATGGGATCAGACACCCAGGGGAGTGAATCTCCCTGGCAACGTGGAATATGACTCCCGGGGAGGAATGTAGACCCGGCATCGTGGGACGGAGAACATCTTCTTGACCAAAAGGGGGATGTGAAAGGAAATGAAATAAGCTTCAGTGGCAGAGAGAATCCAAAAGGAGCCGAGAGGTCACTCTGGTGGGCACTCTTAGGCACAACACAGACAACTCTTTTTGGGTTCTAATGAATTGGAATAGTTAGCAGTAAATACCTGAAACTATCAAACTACAACCCAGAACCCCTGAATCTTGTAGACAATTGTATAAAAATAAAGCTTATGAGGGGTGACAATGGGATTGGGAAAGCCATAAGGACCACACTCCCCTCTGTCCAGTTTATGGATGGATGAGTAGAAAAATGGGGGGGGGAGGAGGCATCCAGTGTTCTTTTCTACTTTAATTGTTCTTTTTCACTTTAATTTTCATTCTTATTATTATTGTGTGTATGGTAATGAAATGTCAAAAATTAATTTTGGTGATGAATGCACAACTACATAATGGTACTGTAAACAACTGAATGTACGCTTTGTTTTGTATGACAGCATGGTATGTGAATATATCTCAATAAAAATGAAATTAAAAAAAAGCAATGGGAAACGACAAATGAATTCAAGGAGAGTATCAATAAAGAGATGGAAAGTATGAAAAGGAACCAAAGAAAAATGAAGATCACAGTATCAGAAATCTAAAATTCCCTTGCCAGGTTCAATAGCAGATTGGAGCTGGCAGAAGAAAGAACAAAGAAAAGAGAACAAAGCCTGAGGAACCTGTGGGACACCATCAAGCACACCAATTTATTCTGGGGTCCCAGAAGGAAAAGAAAGAAAAAGGGCAGAGAAAATAAAACAAATGGCTGAAATTTCCCAAATTTAACAAAAGACATTAATATGTACATTGAAGGCACGCAACAAACTCCAAACAGGATAGACCCAAATAGACCCACACCAAATTATAATCCAGCTATCCTTCCTATAAGATCTAAAAGGCAAATGAATAAAATGTAATGATAAATGAATGCTTTTGAACTCATAATGTTTAAATATGTAATTTGTGACAAGAGCTACACAAATGTGGGGAACAGAGAGTTATAGGAACATAGTTTATGTATGCTACTGAAGTTGTTAAGTTGGAGTCAAAACAAATGAGTGTTATAGATTTAGGATGTTAAATTTAAGTCCCATGGTAACTACAAAGAAAATATCAGAGAATATGTAAACTCATAGAGACAGAAATTAGAGTACAGGTTAACAGGTGCAGGGGAAATAAATGGGGAGTTAATGCATAATGGGTATAGGGTTTCTATTTGGGGAGATGTTTTAGTAATAGAAGGTAGTAAGGGTTCTGCAACACTGTGAATGTCATTTATTCCACTGAACAGTATACTTGGGAGAGCTTGGGATAGGAAGACTGATGTTGTGCATGTGTTTCCACAATTGGAAAAAAGAAAGAAAGAAAGAAAGAAAAACTAAAGAGATAATGACAATTAAATGCAATATATGATACTGTATGGGATCTAAGAATGGAGGAGCAAAGGCTCAGAAGAACATTACTGGGACATAAGAAAAAACTGGAACATACAATGTAAGCTTTATAGCAACATTAAATTTCCTGAACTTGATAACTGTAGTTAAGGTGTTTACATAAGTGAATAGCCTTGCTTGTAGTAAATGTACGTTAAAGTATTATGTGTTCAAAAAGTGTGATGTATGCAACCTGCTCTCAAATGTTCAGAAAATACAGTTAGATAGATTTTGATAGAGATATATATATAGATATTCAAATAGATGATACACTGATATGGCCAAGGTGTTAACATGCTAAAATTGGGGGATCTGGTACCTGGGGATCAGGTTACAGAGTTTATATATTATTTTTTGCAACTGTTCTGTAAGTTTGAAATTTTTAAAAAATAAAAAGCTGGAAGAAAATTTCTCCAGCAGAACTTAAGCATTCTTTGTCATATGTTCCCACTGTATTCTGAATATACTTTTCTGAGAGCAATTTATTTTCTATATTGTGCATGTGTTTTAGAATATGTCTGTCTACTAGACTGCAAAGCCACAACGGAGGGGACCATGTTTTTCATCTTTATATGTTTAATGCATAGAGTAATAATTATTTATTCACACAGAAAGGCCCAAAATATACTATTGAAGATAATGATAAATAAGTGAATTGTTTACATTATTACATTTAATTTTCACAACCTATGAAGTAGGTAGTATTATTAAATTCATTTACTAATGAAGAGTCTGGGACTCAGAGAGGTTAAGTAATTTACCCGAAGATTAATAAATAACAGAGTTGATTCCACAGTTGGCATGACTTCATGGTCTCTGCTCTTATCTGTCTTGTTTATATGAATCAATAATTTGACAAGATGGAAATTCCCATACATTTATAACAAAATTTTTTAAAAGAAAAAATTATGATGATGGATAAAATATCACTCTTTGGGTTGGGACCTTGAGGTGCTACAACCTGAATTAAAGGTGAATCCGAAGTTCATTTCAATTCCTCTTAATTACTTATAGAGAATTAAGGTGCCCTGGACTACTGGTGCCCTTAGCCATCTGCCAGAAACAAACACAAATCCTCTCTGAAAGAAGATATTATATTGTAGTCCTCAATTTATTTCTACATGTACAACTACAGGCAGAAGGCAATAAGACAATGTGACTAAAAACCAAGAAAAACAAGAGATAATGGAAACAGAACCCAAGGGGATTCAAGCAATAGAATAAACAGACATAAACTTTAGAATAACTGTATTTTCTACACTCAAGCATATAAAAACAAGATTGACAATTTTAGCAGCATATTTCAAAAAAAAGCAAAAAGAAATTCTAGAATTTCAAAATACAACTGAAATTAAGTATTTAGAGAGGAAGAGACCATGAAGAAAGAAGTATCAGAGAAATGTTGCATTGCTGGCTTTGAAGATGGAGGAAAGGGACTATGAGTCAAGGAATGCAGTTCTTCTAGAGCCTGGAAAGGCAAGAAAATAGGTTCTCTCCCAGACTCTTCAGAACGGAGTACTGCCTACACCGTGCTTTTAGCACAAGGGAGATCCAAAATGGTGGATTAGGAGAGACAGAGCAAAATTCCCCTGTGAAAAACACTAAACAAAGGACATAAAGTGCTCCATAACAGTAGTTCCAGGGTTCCACTGGCTGGGCAGGGACTTCTACACCCACAGTGAGTGGTGTAGAAACTTAGAGACTGCTTTTAGAGATGGGTGAGTGTTCAGCCTGGAACGCCACCAGGGAATGGGCAGTGGGAGGGGAGTAACCTTCCATGCCCCTGGCACCCTCCTCAGTACCTGGTGTGGCTGATAACCCTTCACAGACCTGCAGCCAAGAGCCCCCAAGCCAGGGACTGGCCGTCAAGGCAAGCAGACAATTGCAGAAGGGGGCAGCTTTCTACTCCCTGTGCAGCCATCTTTGGAATTGGCTGGGAGACAACCCTTCACAGCCCCATGGCTGAGAGCTTCCTTGAGGGAATTCGGGATTCAGTGGGCTTGTGACGGTGTCCATTCTTCCTTCACAGAAGCCCACGGTGTGCAGAGCTTAGAGGCAGGGGTGTCCCACAGAAGTGCCAGGAGCCCTCCCCCAATGCCAGGGACTTGTGGGCACCCAGCAGAGAGGAACTGTGGGGCACTTGAGCTGGAAGGGGAGAAGTGCAGCTCCACAGCCCCAAAAGCAGCTGGAACCACTGTGTTCTGGAAAGGACTCTGCCAAACTGCATGGGGCACATGCCCCACCCACAGGGCTGATGGTCCCCAGTGCACATGGAAAATTGGTGCACTGATTAGACCTCTACAGGGTTTGAAACCCCACTTGGTGCACAGACGAAGTTTGGGAGAACTGGTTTGAGGGAAGAGGTGGCTCAGGAGCACCATCTGCTGGTAGGTCAGGGAAAGTGCACTCCACCAAGTAGTAGCTCTGTCAAATGATAGATAAATGTTCAAATAATCCTGCTTTTCAAAAAGAACCCTATCAAGATAAGCAAATGCCAAAAGGTCAAAAACAACAGAAAATTATAAAGCATATGAAGAAACCAGAAGATAGAGATAACCCAAATGTACAAATTAAAAAGCCAGAGGAGACACAGAATTTGGAGCAATTAATCAAAGAAGTACTCACAGACAACAATATCATAGCTCAGGATATAAAGGACATGAAGAAGATTCTAGAAGAGCATAAAGAGGAATTTGCAAGAGTAAATTTAAAAAAATAGAATATCTTATGGAAATAAAAGATACTGTTGATCAAATTAAAAAGATCCTTGAGACACATAACACCAGATTTTGAGAGGTGGAGGAATGAACTAGAGAACTTGAAGATAGGGTGGTGGTAAGTAAAGGCACAAAATAATGAATGATGAAAAAAATTGAAATGGAGCTCAGGGAAATGATGGACAGCATGAAGTGCACAAATATAAGAAACACTGGTGTTCCAGAAGGGGAAGAGAAGAGTAAAGGGCTAGGAAGAGTATTTGAAGAAATTGTCAGGGAAAACTTCCCAACCTGTCTAAAGGACAAAAATACACAAATCAAAGATGCCCAAAGAACTCCAAGTAGAATAAATCCAAACAAACCCCCTCTGAGACATATTCTGATCAGCTTGTCAAATGCTGAAGAGGAGAAAGTTCTGAAAGCAGCAAGAGAGAAGTGACTCACCACACACAAGGGAAACCAAATAAGACTAAGAACTGACAACTAAGCGGGCACCATGGAGGCAAGAAGGCAGTGATATGACATATTCCTGATTCTGAAAGAGAAAAATTGTCAGCAAAGAATTCTTTATCCAGCAAAGCTCTCCTTCAAAATTGAGGGGGAGCTTAAAATTTTCACAAACAAATGCTGAGAGAATTTGTTAACAAGAGTTCTGCCCTATAAGAAATAGTAAAGGTGCTCTACCAGCCGAGAAAAAAAAAAAAAAGAAAGGAGAGAGAGGTCTGGAGAAGGGCACAGAACTGAAGAGTTTTAGTAAGGGTACCTTAAAGGAAATAAAGGGGGGGTGGAATACATTTGGTAAAAACAAACAAACAAACAAAAAAAAAAACCAAGGATATGATGGCTGATTCAAGAACTGCCTTCCCAGTAATAACACTGAATGTGAATGGATTAAACTCCCCAATTAAAAGATACAGATAGGCAGAATGGATCAAAAAATATGAACCATCAACATGTTGTTCAGAAGAGACTCATCGACACAAAGAAATTGAAAGTGAAAGGATGGAAAAAAAATATTCCATGCAAGCTACAGCCAAAAGAAAGCAGGGGTAGCAATACTAACTTCAGATAAAATAGACTTTAAATGCAAGGATGTCATAAGAGACAAAGGACACAATATACTAACCAAAGGGACAATTCACCACGTAGAAATATCAATCATAAATATTTATACACCCAATCAAGTGCTTACAAGTACATGAGACAAACACTGGCAAAACTGGAGGAAGCAACAGGTGTTTCCACAATAACTGTGGGAGACATCAGTACATCACTCACTCCTATAGAACAGATCAACCAGACTAGAGGACCAATAAGGAAACTGAGAATCTAAATAATGTGATAAACAAATGAGACTTAACAGATATATACAGAGCATTACATCCCAAATTACCAGGATATACATTCTTCTCTAGTGCTCATGGAACTTTCTCCAGGATAGATCACATGCTAGGGCATAAAACAAGCCTCAAAAAATTTTAAAAGATTGAAATTATTCAAAGCACATTCTCTGACCACAATGGAATAAAACTAGAAATCAATAACCATCAAAAATTTAGAACATTCACAAATATGTGGTTAAACAACACACTCCTAAACAATCAGTGGGTCAAGAAACAAAATATTAAGTATGTTATTTAAAGTTATAAAAAAAAAAAATTAAAGAACTACAGACTACAAATCTTCCAAATCATCAGAAAAATAACACAGAAATGAATGAATGGAAAAGACAAAACAAAAACCTTGCATATGTTCCAGGGATGGGGATGGGGAGTTGGTTAAAATGCACTGTAAGATATGTTGAAAAGTCCCAAAGGAAAAAAAAAAATCAGGGAAGGGGAATGATGAATGTGAATGTGCATTCATGTGTGTGTGCTTGGGAGTGTGTGCAATTTTACATAAGATGACTGGGGAATGCCTTAGTGTAGTGACATTTGGGTGAAGATTAGATGCAAGGGAGGGAGAAGCCATATAGATATCCGCAAAGAATGTTCAAGGCAAAGTGCAATGGCCTGAGTCAGGAATGTATGTGGCATATTTACAAAATGTGTGGCTGGAGTGTAGTATCCAAGGGATCACATAGTAGGAAATGAGATCAGAGAGATAATGGTGGGCCAGATCACAGAGTCTTATAAACCACTGCAAGAACTTTGGCTCTTACTCACAATGCTATATACTTTCTTTTCAAGTGCTCAGAGAACATTAAAAAGAGAAAAAAGAAACGTACAATATAATGGCTCACAAGGAAAATCTCAGTAAAATACAAAAAAGAAGAAACAGCACAACTCACATTCTCTTATCACAAGGTAATAAAAGTAAAAATTCTTAACAAAAGAAATCTCCATCACCTGTGAATATAAAAACTCTTTCTAATGTAATTATTTTGTCAAAGAGCAAATGAAAACCAAAATTTCAAAATATCTAAAAAATATATCACAATCAATGGGATATAGCTAAAGCAGTGCTCAAGACGGAAATTCACAGTCATAAAGAAATTTATTACTACACAAAAACAATAAAAGTAAATAAAGAATACATCATACTCTACGGGTTAGAAAAACAACCAAACTGGCTTCAGGAAAAAGAATAAAATATTGAAGATAAAAGCAGAAATCAACTGCAAATAGAAGATGAGTATGAACAAATACAAGAAATAGTTGTTTGGGAAAAAATAAAAACAAACTACTAACTTTAAAAAAGCTTAAAAAGCTAAAAAGTCCAAATAAAAGTACAAATAAAACAATTTTCAAGGAAAATGGGGTAACCACAGATACAGAGGAAATTAAAATATTCCAAATAATTTTAAGAACATGGAAGAAATGGAGGATTTTCTAAGAAAACATAAAATAGCAAACTGACTTCAAGGGAGATAGAAACCCTAAATAGACTGGTTACCAAGGAAGAAATGGAGAAAGCTATCTAAGAGCTTCCCTTCAGTAACCCCAAATTACACTGTGAAAATAATACATACCTGTTTATCATTCTGTTTATGTAAATAATAAAAGAATGGTTTCTAAAATAAAACAAACAAAAATCAATACCCCCACCACCACCGACAGGAAACATGTAACTCCGAAGTAAAGGAATAGTTGGGGATTCCCTAGCCTGTGTAATTCCACACATCTATGACACAGACAACCCAAAGAGGTAAACTGTCTTATAACTTATCATAATCAATGTGAAAGTTCAAGATTTACCTACCGAATCGGCTGCTAAATGGTTATTTGAATTGGTGAACTCTGATACCAGCTCATCAGCTACTTCATTATATGATGTTGTTCCTTTCCGTTGAACTTTCTCACACACCTTCATTGAAAAATGTCTCAAGCCTTTTCCATTTTTATCTCCTTTTTTGCTTCGTTTACTGGAATAGAAAAAACTCTTTATATTCCTTTATACTTAGAGACTTCTTTTACAAAACTATAAAATAATACAAGAAGATAACTTAATTTTTGCCTAAAGTGATAAGATTTAAAACTGAATTAGAGATGAGGAAATGTTTTTAAACTAGAAGCTAGAGTATTTTCCTATGCACATCATTCATTCAACAAATATTTATAACCACTTACTTATGTGCGAGGCACTGTTCTAGACACTGGGACTAAATCAGCAAAAACAAAACAAAACAAAACAAAACAAAACCCTGGCCTTGTAGAGTTTACACTCTAGTCAATGCTTAACTTTTTGTATTATATGTATATTATGGGGTTTTTTCCCCTAAAATTAAAAGTATCACTATTCTATTTCATTTCTTCTCAATTTTTAATCAGGTATCACCGGTATTAATAATTGATATAAACATTCAATTACTTTGTTTGCTTAATGCCTATGCTTAAATTTTGATAACTTAATCTATCTTTAAATTTTTCTGTTTAAATATTAGTTCTGCTAATATCTTGAATGCCAACTATATGAAAAGAACTGTGCTGGGGATCAGAAGAACAAAAACAGAGGCAAAATTCTTTACTTCAATACAATTTTGGGAAACGAAGGAGAGAGAAAACAGATACATAATGACAGATAATTGCAATACAGTAAAGTGCCAAGTCAGGGTCATCCACAATGTTTTATGATACCTGGGCAGAGGGACTTCTGGTCAACCTAGGAGTGGAAGCCTTGCTGGGGGAGGGTCATGAAGGATGAGTACAAGCCAAGTGAAGGCAGTGAGAAAGGGCTTCCAGGCAGGGGCATCAGCAGTAGTAATGTAAGAGACTTATAAACCAACAGTGCAGTTTTACCAGAATACAGAGTGAAAGATAAGGGATGAGGCAGAAAATTAGATAAAGGGCCGGGCCTTAAATGCCATGCAGAGAAACCTGAACTTCATCATACTCTATCAGGATAATTATATTTATTTATAAATTACCTATAGGTTCTATTTTTTGTGTGTTGTGTTAATTAAGAAACAAATACTAAATACATCCTGTTGAAACAATGAGATAAGGAAAGATTTCTACTTTCTTTTTCCCACATTGACAAAAAATTATCTCATGTACCCACTGTGGTACAAGTACCTCAGAGACCACTAACGAAATTTTGTGAAACCACTAAATGGTATTGTGTGTGTGTGTGTGTGTGTGTGTGTGTGTGTGTGTCACAGGGGGATTTTCATTTAGGTAGAGACTCTGGCTGCAATGTATAAGCATGGGGGGCAAAAGCATAGGCAGGAAAGCCAGTTCGGAGGTTACTGCAATAGCCCAGACAAGAATGGCTACTGGGCTGTGTAGGGGTAGGAGAGGAAGAGATGGAGTTGCCAAATTTTAGGAAGAAAAAATCAGTAGAATGAAGTGATTGAATGCTGTGGAGGGTAAGGAAGAGGGAAACAGGAGAATGACATTTAGAAAGAAGGGTCATTTACAGAGATCCAGGAGAAAGGAATAAGTTATGAATCCCATTTTAAATATGATGAGCTGCAATGTCCAGTATGGGAGCCATTACCCAGATGTAGCTATTAAGCACTTGAAATGAGGGACTCTGAACTGAAACTGTGCTGCAAATATAAAATACACATGGAATTCTGAAGACTTAGTTTGAGAAAAGAATGTGAAGTATCTCATATTTTTCATATTGATAAAATGTTGAAATATAGTATTGTGAATATATTAGATTAAATAAAAGACAACATTAAAACTAATTTTACCTGCTTTTTACTTTTTTTATTTGGCTATTATAAAATTTAAAATTCCATATGTGGTGTGCATTACATTTCAATTGGACAGCAATGATATTGAACTTGACATGCCTATAGCACATCCAAAATGATATATTCAATAGATAGTTGAATATATGGAACATATGAGGCTGCAGCTTAAAGAAGTCAACCACAACTTTATCAGCAACTGTACCCATACCAATCTCCTTCCCATAGTCTGAGAATTAGGCATCCCAAATGCTTTTCAAAGCCAACTGCTATTAAAAAAAAAAAAAAAAAAAAAAGATTTATTGAAATATAATTTACATCCCACAAATGTCACAATTTTAAAGTATAAAATTCAGTGGTTTTTAATATATTCAGAATTGTGAAACTATTACTGTATCTAATTTCCTCTCTCCAAAAAGAAATCCTGTACCCAGTAGCAGTTCTCTCCACATTCCCTTCTCTACCTAGTCCCTGTAACTGCTCTTCTACTTTCTGTTCCTATGGATTTGCCTATTCTTCAAAGTCAAGTTTTCAACTTGAAGTTTTTATCCTAGTGCTTCCATTTCTGTATGGTTTGTTCACCTTGAGCTGTTCCATCCTGTGTTATTTTTTAAATACATAACTTATCATGTAACCTGAATTTGATCAAGCCTCTAGATCTAACTACCAATTTACAGGAAATACAGAGTAGAGCAGAACATGCTAAATCCAGCACAGGGATGCAATCAGCAAAATATTCAGCATTTCTCTTTAGAACACACAATGTGGTATCTCTGACTAAAAAAAGGTGAATAAAAGAGAGAGGGTGCTCTAGATTCCTAGCAGCTAAAACAAATACCATACAATGGGTTGGCTTAAACAATGGGAATTTATTGGCCCACAGTTTTAAAGCTAGGAGAAGTCCAAAACTGAAGTGTCATCAAGGCAATGCTTTCTCTCCAAAAAAACGGCGTTCTGGCTGCAGGTAATCCTTGGTCCTTGGCTTTTCCATCACATGGCAACACGCATGGTGGGGGCGGTTTCTTCTCCTTTCTATCCTGGGTTCCACTGACTCCCACCTTCTGGCTGCTCCCAGTGGCTTCTCTCTCTTCGTCCAATTTCCTTTGCTTATAAGGACTTCAGCCATTTTGGATTAAGGCCCACCATCACTCAGTTTGGACACAACTTAACTATAACATCTTCAAAGGTCCTATTCACCAATGTGTTGACACCTACAGGACCAGGGTTGGGACATGAACACGCCTTCTGTGGCGACAAGATTCAATCCCCAATAGAGAGGGAGAGGGAGAGAGGGAAAGAGAGAGAATCCAGAGAGGGAAGGAGGGAAACCTATATATTTTAAAGACCTATCAATTTATTTAAATCCTGATTCAGCAAAATGTAAATACCCACACACAAATAACACCACTCTGGGGGATTCTGGGAAGATAGCAGCAGCAGCATAGTTTTCAAACTCTTTAAATCCTTACATAGGGGCAAGATGGAAGACTGGTGAGCTGTATGTTTTAGTTACTCCTCCAGGAAAGTAGGTAGAAAGCCAGGAACTACGTGGACTGGACACCACAGAGCAATCTGTCTTTGGGCATACTTCATACAACACTCATGAAAATGTCGAACTGCTGAGATCAGCGAAATCTAAGTTTTTGCGGCCAGGGGACTCGCGCCCCTCCCTGCCAGGCTCAGTCCCGTGGGAGGAGGGGCTGTCAGCTCCGGGAAGGAAAAGGGAGAACTGCAGTGGCTGCTCTTATCGGAAACTCATTCTACTGATCCAGACTCCAACCATAGATAGACAGAGACCAGACACCAGAGAATCTGTGAGCAGCCAGCCCAGCAGAGAGGAGACAGGCATAGAAAAAAAACAACACGAAAAACTCCAAAATAAAAGCAGAGGATTTTTGGAGTTCTGGTGAACACAGAAAGGGGAAGGCCGGAGCTCAGGCCTTGAGGCGCATATGCAAATCCCGAAGCAAAGCTGATCTCTCTGCCCTGTGGACCTTTCCTTAATGGCCCTGGTTGCTTTGTCTCTTAGCATTTCAATAACCCATTAGATCTCTGAGGAGGACCCTTTTTTTTTTTTTTTAAATCCTTTTTTCTTTTTCTAAAACAATTACTCTAAGAAGCCCAATACAGAAAGCTTCAAAGACTTTCAATTTGGGCACGTCAAGTCAAGAGCAGAACTAAGAGAGCTCTGAGACAAAAGGCAATAATTCAGTGGCTGAGAAAATTCACTAAACACCACAACTTCCCAAGAAAACGGGGGTGTCCACTCACAGCCACCATCCTGGTGGACAGGAAACACTCCTGCCCATCACCAGCCCCATAGCCCAGAGCTGCCCCAGACAACCCAGTGTGACGGAAGGGCTTCAAATAACAGGCACACACCACAAAACTGGGCGTGGACATTAGCCTTCCCTGCAAACTCAGCTGATTGTCCCAGAGTTGGGAAGGTGGAGCAGTGTGAATTAACAAAGCCCCATTCAACCATCATTTGAGCAGACTGGGAGCCTCCCTACACAGCCCAGCAGCCCAGAACTGCCCTGAGGGGACGGCACTCACCTGTGACATAGCACAGTCATCCCTCAACAGAGGACCCGGGGTGCACAGCCTGGAAGAGGGGCCCACTTGCAAGTCTCAGGAGCCATACGCCAATACCAAGGACTTGTGGGTCAGTGGCAGAGACAAACTGTGGCAGGACTGAACTGAAGGATTAGACTATTGCACCAGCTTTAAAACTCTAGGATCACCAGAGAGATTTGATTATTAGGGCCACCCCCCCTCCCCGACTGCCCAGAAACACGCCCCACATACAGGGCAGGCAACACCAACTACACACGCAAGCTTGGTACACCAATTGGGCACCACAAGACTCACTCCCCCACTCACCAAAAAGGCTAAGCAGGGGAGAACTGGCTTGTGGAGAACAGGTGGCTCGTGGACGCCACCTGCTGGTTAGTTAGAGAAAGTGTACTCCACGAAGCTGTAGATCTGATAAATTAGAGATAAGGACTTCAATAGGTCTACAAACCCTAAAAGAACCCTATCCAGTTCAGCAAATGCCACGAGGCCAAAAACAACAGAAAATTATAAAGCATATGAAAAAACCAGACGATATGGATAACCCAAGCCCAAGCACCCAAATCAAAAGACCAGAAGAGATACAGCACCTAGAGCAGCTACTCAAAGAACTAAAGATGAACAATTAGACCATAGTACGGGATATGAAGGAAACCAAGAAGACTCTAGAAGAGCATAAAGAAGACATTGCAAGACTAAATAAAAAAATGGATGATCTTATGGAAATTAAAGAAACTGTTGACCAAATTAAAAAGATTCTGGACACTCATAGTACAAGACTAGAGGAAGTTGAACAACGAATCAGTGACCTGGAAGATGACAGAATGGAAAATGAAAGCATAAAAGAAAGAATGGGGAAAAAAATTGAAAAAATCGAAACAGACCTCAGGGATATGATAGATAATATGAAACGTCCAAATATAAGACTCATTGCTGTCCCAGAAGGGGAAGAAAAGGGTAAAGGTCTAGGAAGAGTATTCAAAGAAATTGTTGGGGAAAACTTCCCAAATCTTCTAAACAACATAAATACACAAATCATAAATGCTCAGCGAACTCCAAATAGAATAAATCCAAATAAACCCACTCCAAGACATATACTGATCGCACTGTCAAACACAGAAGAGAAGGAGCAAGTTCTGAAAGCAGCAAGAGAAAAGCAATTCACCACATACAAAGGAAACAGCATAAGACTAAGTAGTGACTACTCAGCAGCCACCATGGAGGCAAGAAGGCAGTGGCATGATATATTTAAAATTCTGAGTGAGAAAAATTTCCAGCCAAGACTACTTTATCCAGCAAAGCTCTCCTTCAAATTTGAGGGAGAGCTTAAATTTTTCACAGACAAACAAATGCTGAGAGAATTTGCTAACAAGAGACCTGCCCTACTGGAGATACTAAAGGGAGCCGTACAGACAGAGAAACAAAGACAGGACAGAGAGACTTGGAGAAAGATTCAGTACTACAGAGATTCGGTATGGGTACAATAAAGGATATTAATAGAGAGAGGGGAAAGATATGGCAAACATAAACCAAAGGATAAGATGGCTGATTCAAGAAATGTCTTCACGGTTATAACGTTGAATGTAAATGGATTAAACTCCCCAATTAAAAGATATAGATTCGCAGAATGGATCAAAAAAAATGAACCATCAATATGTTGCATACAAGAGACTCATCTTAGACATAGGGACACAAAGAAACTGAAAGTGAAAGGATGGAAAAAATATTTCATGCAAGCTACAGCCAAAAGAAAGCAGGTGTAGCAATATTAATCTCATAAAATAGACTTCAAATGCAGGGATGTTTTGAGAGACAAAGAAGGCCATTAGATTTAACAGACATATACAGGACATTACATCCCAAATCACCAGGATACACATACTTTTCTAGTGCTCACGGAACTTTCTCCAGAATAGATCATATGCTGGGACATAAAACAAGCCTCAATAAATTTAAAAAGATTGAAATTATTCAAAGCACATTCTCTGACCACAATGGAATACAATTAGAAGTCAATAACCATCAGAGACTTAGAAAATTCACAAATACCTGGAGGTTAAACAACACACTCCTAAACAATCAGTGGGTTAAAGAAGAAATAGCAAGAGAAATTGCTAAATATATAGAGACGAATGAAACTGAGAACACAACATACCAAAACCTATGGGATGCAGCAAAAGCAGTGCTAAGGGGGAAATTTATAGCACTAAACGCATATATTAAAAAGGAAGAAAGAGCCAAAATCAAAGAACTAATGGATCAACTGAAGAAGCTAGAAAATGAACAGCAAACCAATCCTAAACCAAGTACAAGAAAAGAAATAACAAGGATGAAAGCAGAAATAAATGACATAGAGAACAAAAAAACAATAGAGAGGATAAATATCACCAAAAGTTGGTTCTTTGAGAAGATCAACAAGATTGACAAGCCCCTTGCTAGACTGACAAAATCAAAAAGAGAGAAGACCCATATAAACAAAATAATGAATGAAAAAGGTGACATAACTGCAGATCCTGAAGAAATTAAAAAAATTATAAGAGGATATTATGAACAACTGTATGGCAATAAACTGGATAATGTAGAAGAAATGGACAATTTCCTGGAAACATATGAACAACCTAGACTGACCAGAGAAGAAATAGAAGAACTCAACCAACCCATCACAAGCAAAGAGATCCAATCAGTCATCAAAAATCTTCCCACAAATAAATGCCCAGGGCCAGATGGCTTCACAGGGGAATTCTACCAAACTTTCCAGAAAGAACTGACACCAATCTTACTCAAACTCTTTCAAAACATTGAAGAAAATGGAACACTACCTAACTCATTTTATGAAGCTAACATCAATCTAATACCAAAACCAGGCAAAGATGCTACAAAAAAGGAAAACTACCGGCCAATCTCCCTAATGAATATAGATGCAAAAATCCTCAACAAAATACTTGCAAATCGAATCCAAAGACACATTAAAAAAATCATACACCATGACCAAGTGGGGTTCATTCCAGGCATGCAAGGATGGTTCAACATAAGAAAAACAATCAATGTATTACAACACATTAACAAGTCAAAAGGGAAAAATCAATTGATCATCTCAATAGATGCTGAAAAAGCATTTGATAAAATCCAACATCCGTTTTTGATAAAAACACTTCAAAAGGTAGGAATTGAAGGAAACTTCCTCAACATGATAAAGACCATATATGAAAAACCCACAGCCAGCATAGTACTCAATGGTGAGAGACTGAAAGCCTTCCCTCTAAGATCAGGAACAAGACAAGGATGCCCGCTGTCACCACTGTTATTCAACATTGTGCTGGAAGTGCTAGCCAGGGCAATCCGGCAAGACAAAGAAATAAAAGGCATCCAAATTGGAAAAGAAGAAGTAAAACTGTCATTGTTTGCAGACGATATGATCTTATATCTAGAAAACCCTGAGAAATCGACGATGCAGCTACTAGAGCTAATAAACAAATTTAGCAATGTAGCGGGATACAAGATTAATGCACATAAGTCAGTAATGTTTCTAAATGCTAGAAATGAACAAACTGAAGAGACACTCAAGAAAAAGATACCATTTTCAATAGCAACTAAAAAAATTAAGTACCTAGGAATAAACTTAACCAAAGATGTAAAAGACCTATACAAAGAAAACTACATAACTCTACTAAAAGAAATAGAAGGGGACCTTAAAAGATGGAAAAATATTCCATGTTCATGGATAGGAAGGCTAAATGTCATTAAGATGTCAATTCTACCCAAACTCATCTACAGATTCAATGCAATCCCAATCAAAATTCCAACAACCTACTTTGCAGACTTGGAAAAGCTAGTTATCAAATTTATTTGGAAAGGGAAGATGCCTCGAATTGCTAAAGACACTCTAAAAAAGAAAAACGAATTGGGAGGACTTACACTCCCTGACTTTGAAGCTTATTATAAAGCCACAGTTGCCAAGACAGCATGGTACTGGCACAAAGATAGACATATAGATCAATGGAATCGAATTGAGAATTCAGAGATAGACCCTCAGATCTATGGCCGACTGATCTTTGATAAGGCCCCCAAAGTCACTGAACTGAGCCATAATGGTCTTTTCAACAAATGGGGCTGGGAGAGTTGGATATCCATATCCAAAAGAATGAAAGAGGACCCCTACCTCACCCCCTACACAAAAATTAACTCAAAATGGACCAAAGATCTCAATATAAAAGAAAGTACCATAAAACTCCTAGAAGATAATGTAGGAAAACATCTTCAAGACCTTGTATTAGGCGGCCACTTCCTAGACTTTACACCAAAAGCACAAGCAACAAAAGAGAAAATAGATAAATGGGAACTCCTCAAGCTTAGAAGTTTCTGCACCTCAAAGGAATTTCTCAAAAAGGTAAAGAGGCAGCCAACTCAATGGGAAAAAATTTTTGGAAACCATGTATCTGACAAAAGACTGATATCTTGCATATACAAAGAAATCCTGCAACTCAATGACAATAGTACAGACAGCCCAATTATAAAATGGGCAAAAGATATGAAAAGACAGTTCTCTGAAGAGGAAATACAAATGGCCAAGAAACACATGAAAAAATGTTCAGCTTCACTAGCTATTAGAGAGATGCAAATTAAAACCACAATGAGATACCATCTAACACCGGTTAGAATGGCCGCCATTAAACAAACAGGAAACTACAAATGCTGGAGGGGATGTGGAGAAATTGGAACTCTTATTCATTGTTGGTGGGACTGTATAATGGTTCAGCCACTCTGGAAGTCAGTCTGGCAGTTCCTTAGAAAACTAGATATAGAGCTACCATTCGATCCGGCGATTGCACTTCTCGGTATATACCTGGAAGATCGGAAAGCAGTGACACGAACAGATATCTGCACGCCAATGTTCATAGCAGCATTATTCACAATTGCCAAGAGATGGAAACAACCCAAATGTCCTTCAACAGATGAGTGGATAAATAAAATGTGGTATATACACACGATGGAATACTACGCGTCAGTAAGAAGGAACGATCTCGTGAAACATATGACAACATGGATGAACCTTGAAGACATAATGCTGAGTGAAATAAGCCAGGCACAAAAAGAGAAATATTATATGCTACCACTAATGTGAACTTTGAAAAATGTAAAACAAATGGTTTATAATGTAGAATGTAGGGGAACTAGCAGTAGAGAGTAATTAAGGAAGGGGGAACAATAATCCAAGAAGAACAGATAAGCTTTTTAACATTCTGGGGATGCCCAGAAATGACTATGGTCTGTTAATTTCTGATGGATATAGTAGGAACAAGTTCACAGAAAGGTTGCTATATTATGCAACTTTCTTGGGGTAAAGTAGGAACATGTTGGAAGTTAAGCAGTTATCTTAGGTTAGTTGTCTTTTTCTTACTCCCTTGTTATGGTCTCTTGGAAATGTTCTTTTATTGTATGTTTGTTTTCTTTTTAACTTTTTTTTTCATACAGTTGATTTAAAAAAGAAGGGAAAGTTAAAAAAAAAAAAAAAGAAAGAAAGAAAAACAAGGAAAAAAAAATGATGTAGTGCCCCCTTGAGGAGCCTGTGGAGAATGCAGGGGTATTCGCCTACCCCACCTCCATGGTTGCTAACATGACCACAGACATAGGGGACTGGTGGTTTGATGGGTTGAGCCCTCTACCATAAGTTTTACCCTTGGGAAGACGGTTGCTGCAAAGGAGAGGCTAGGCCTCCCTATATTTGTGCCTAAGAGTCTCCTCCTGAATGCCTCTTTGTTGCTCAGATGTGGCCCTCTCTCTCTGGCTAAGCCAACTTGAAAGGTGAAATCACTGCCCTCCCCCCTACGTGGGATCAGACACCCAGGGGAGTGAATCTCCCTGGCAACGTGGAATATGACTCCCGGGGAGGAATGTAGACCCGGCATCGTGGGACGGAGAACATCTTCTTGACCAAAAGGGGGATGTGAAAGGAAATGAAATAAGCTTCAGTGGCAGAGAGATTCCAAAACGAGCCGAGAGGTCACTCTGGTGGGCACTCTTACGCACACTTTAGACAACCCTTTTTAGGTTCTAAAGAATTGGGGTAGCTGGTGGTGGATACCTGAAACTATCAAACTACAACCCAGAACCCATGAATCTCGAAGACAGTTGTATAAAAATGTAGCTTATGAGGGGTGACAATGGGATTGGGAAAGCCATATGGACCACACTCCACTTTGTCTAGTTTATGGATGGATGAGTAGAAAAATAGGGGAAGGAAACAAACAGACAAAGGTACCCAGTGTTCTTTTTTACTTCAATTGCTCTTTTTCACTCTAATTATTATTCTTGTTATTTTTGTGTGTGTGCTAATGAAGGTGTCAGGGATTGATTTAGGTGATGAATGTACAACTATGTAATGGTACTGTAAACAATCGAAAGTACGATTTGTTTTGTATGACTGCGTGGTATGTGAATATATCTCAATAAAATGATTAAAAAAATAAAAAAAATAAAAATAAAAAAATAAATCCTTACATAAAAACAGATAAAACAAGGAGACAGCAAAACTAAAATCCCCTTGACAACATTTACAACTAGGGTAAGGCAATAAAGTACCCCCATCCCACCTAGAATATAAAACACCAACAGCCAAAAGGCTGCATGGTAGTGTCTGTGCAGGCAGAAAAAGTACTCAAAGGGACTGCATCAAGAATAGGATACCCCCAAACAGCTAACAAGTGTTTACTAGAAAGCACAGCAGGTCAATGTGAGAGCAGCTGTTGAAACGGGGAGGGCTTTTGTCCTTTCCAATACCAGTTGAGTGCAAGGGGCCCAAAGTAAGTACTGGAGAGGCTACAACAATCTGGCCTGTATGACTTCCAAAACTGAGATCCAAATATTGGATATATTGGCAAATATTGGATCAACCTCACTTGGATCAAGCCTCTGGAATTTACTGCTAAACTTCAGGAAATACAGAGGACAGGGGACATGTTGAGCTGCATATGAGTATGCAATCAGTAGTAATGACCTAACTGAAGAGGCAATCAAGAAAAAAATTCCGTTCACAATAGCAACTAAAAAAATCAAATATCAATACTGGCAAATATTGAAGATAGGCAGAAATTATCATTACAGATAAGAGTACCTGAAGATGAAAATCAAAGCAAGGGAACACAATAAATACTAAATGTTTTAATTCAAGAAAATGTTCATAAAATCATAATTAAAAAAGATTTAAAACTACCTACCTGAGAATATCAACCCAGAATAACAGATACTAAAATATTTTAGTAAAATTACTGGATTTCAAAGAAAAAGAATTCTCTGGTCATCTAGAAGAAAAGAACAACAATGTGTGCACCAGAAGAAAATAAATATACTTAAGGAATTAAAACAAAAAATGAGTCAAGGATTTTGTACTTAGGAAAACTGACCTAATTCAAATGTAAGGGGCACAAAAACTCAGTGAATATTATTCACATACGCCTATTCTGAGGAAATAGAGAACAAGCCTGAGACAATCAAAATGAGTAGGAAGACACTGACATAAGGCCTGATGGCAAATATTAAATATATAGTTAGCTGAAGAGGTAAGACTAAGTAAGAGGGAAAGAGTATAGCATATAATGGCTATATGTTCCAACAATGTAGATAATTGCAACCATTTAAAAATGGAAAGAAATAGGCAGAGAGTATGCACATTTTAAAAAAATGTTTTCAGTGGTAATTAAGTATTACTATGTAAGTATTATTATTTGGGACTATCGAATATGTAATATAGGATAAAGCTAATGAGTAATTATCATGTATACTACTTTTATCATCCCCTTCATCCTGTATGTCCTTGAGAACTGGGTTCTCAGTGTAGAAGAAAGGGGACTGAGATGTAATGAAGAGGTTAAGATTTTGAATTATAAGTATAAATAAGAATCCATGATATATTATCTTTATGTGTCTGTATGAATCTTAGCTCTGTTCATTTAAAGAGACTAGAAAAAATGACCAACCCAGTAGCAATGAGTATCCCTAGCCCTGAAATTGAGTATGACAGACAATTCTAACTAAAGGAAACAAAGGCTTCTTAGAGAAACAGCTGATTCCAAATCTAGCGCAGGAAATGTACAAGATGAGTTCAGAAACTTTTTGTCATACCAAATAATAAAAAAGTTATCAAAGACTATCAAGGCCAAGTAGAAGAGGATCTCACTTGCCAAAGGTGGGAAAATTTAAGCTTTAATAGAGGTTAAAATTGCAATGTATGAAATCTATTAAATATGTTTAAATCCATGAGTTCATAATGATATTTTAAAAAGGGAAAACTTAGTTACCTCTGGAGAAAGACAGGAACAAATCCATTTTGAAAATTGCTCAATAAAGGGAAGGGATCGAGAGTTATTCTGCTTTCCTATATGAACTGTCCCTCTAGGTAACCAAGTAGTAGATGAGGGAAAGTGTCTTTACAGAAAAGTAGTCCAAGTAATAATTGAAAAGGAAATGACAGAATTAGAATAATGTCATTTGTAACCAATGATGAATTAATAGATATAGGCATTAAGCATCAGTGGTGCTCATGTTATAAAGAGAGAGATAATCAAATTTTATGTACCTCGTAATTTAAGACTACACCACTACCAATAGTCTTACCAAAGGGATCAAACCTCACTTGGATCAAGCCTCTGGAATTTAATGCTAAACTTCAGGAAATACAGAGGACAGGGGACATGTTGAGCTGCATATGAGTATGCAATCAGTAGTAATGACCTAACTGAAGAGGCAATCAAGAAAAAAATTCCATTCACAATAGCAACTAAAAAAATCAAATATCTAGGAATAAACTTAACCAAGGATGTAAAAGACCTCTACACAGAAAATTACAAAACGTCACTGAAAAAGGACCTAAATAGGTGGAAAGATACTCTATGTTCAAGGATAGGAAGGCTAAAAGTCGTTAGATGTCAATTCTACCCAATCTGATCTACAGATTCAAGACAATTCCAATCAAAATTCCAACAACATACTTTGCAGACTTGGAAAAGTTAGTTATCAAATTTATTTGGAAGGGAAATGGGCTCAAATTGCCAAAAACATCCTAAAAAAGAAGAATAAAGTGGGAGGACTTACACTTCCTGACTTTAAAGCCTACTGTAAAGCCCAGTAGTCAAAACAGCATGGTACTGGCACAAAGATATACTTATTGATCAATGGGATTGAATTGAGAGTGCAGAAATAGACCCCCAGATCTATGGTCGACTGATTTTTGACAAGGCCCCAAATCCACTGAACTGGAACAGAAGAGTCTCTTCAAAAATGGGGCTGGGAGAACTGGATATCCATATCCAAAAGAATGAAAGAGGACCCCTACACCTCACACTCTATAAAAAATTAACTCAAAGTCAATCAAAGACCTCAAGATAAAAGCCAGTACCATAAAACTCCTAGAAGATAATATAGGGAAACATCTTCAAAACCTAGTAATAGGAGGTCGCTTCTTAGACTTTACACCCAAAGCACAAGCAAGGAAAGAAAAAAATACATAAATGAGAACTCCTCAGAATCAAAGCTTCTGTACCTCAAAGGACTTTGTCAAAAAGGTGAAGAGGCAGCCAACTCAATGGGAGAAAATATTTGGAAAACATATATCTGATAAGAGACTGATATTCTGCATATATAAAAAAATCCTACAATTGAACGACAATAGTGCAAACAGCCCAATTATAAAATGGGCAAAAGTTATGAAAGGTCATTTTTCCGAAACGGAAATACAAATGGCTAAAAAACACATGAAAAAATATTCATCTTCACTTGCTATTAGGGAAATGCAAATCAAGACCACAATGAGATACCATCGCACACCAATAAGAATGGCTGCCATTAAACAAACAGGGAATTACAAAAGCTGGAGAGGATATGGAGAAACTGGAACTCTTATCCACTGCTGATGGGAATGTATAATAGTTCAGCCACTGTGGAAGACAGTTTGGCAGTTCCTCAGAAAATTAAATATCAAGTTACCCTATGATCCGGCAATTCTACTACTCGGTGTATTCCCAGAAGATCTGAAAGCAGTGACATGAACAGACATTTGCACAGCGATGTTCATAGCAGCATTGTTCACAAATGCTGAAAGATGGAAATAATTCAAGTGTCCTTCAAAAGACAAGTGGATAAACAAAATGTGGTATACACACACAATGGAATACAATACAGCAGGAAGAAGGAATAAAGTCCTGAAACATGTGAAAACATGGATGAACTCTAAGGACATGATGCTAAATGAAATAAGTCAGACACAAAAGGAGACACTCTTTGTTACCACTAATATGAAGTCCCCGAATAATGTAAAATCAGTGTCTTAAAATGTAGAATATAGGGGACCTAGAGACAGACAGAAGCTAGAGAAGGGAGAACAATTACCTAATATGTACAGACTGTTAACGAGGTTGAATTTAAGGGCATAGGAATGGACAGGGGTGATGATGGATCATTAATGAGATAATAAGTATCAGTGCCATACTGAAAGCAAGCATAATTGACAGGGGTTGTTTAAGGGCATGTATCCCACAGATCAGCACTACAAATATAAATAAGTGCTTCCATGATCTACTTTTTTTTTTTTTTTTTTTTTTTAAATCATCATTTTATTGAGATATATTCACATACCACGCAGTCATACAAAACAAATTGTACTTTCGATTGTTTACAGTACCATTACATAGTTGTACATTCATCACCTAAATCAATCCCTGACACCTTCATTAGCACACACACAAAAATAACAAGAATAATAATTAGAGTGAAAAAGAGCAATTGAAGTAAAAAAGAACACTGGGTACCTTTGTCTGTCTGTTTCCCTCCCCTACTTTTCTACACATCCATCCATAAACTAGACAAAGTGGTGTTTGGTCCTTATGGCTTTCCCAATCCCATTGTCACCCCTCATAAGCTACATTTTTATACAACTGTCTTCGAGATTCATGGGTTCTGGGTTGTAGTTTGATAGTTTCAGGTATCCACCACCAGCTACCCCAATTCTTTAGAACCTAAAAAGGGTTGTCTAAAGTGTGCATAAGAGTGCCCACCAGAGTGACCTCTCGGCTCCTTTTGGAATCTCTCTGCCACTGAAGCTTATTTCATTTCCTTTCACATCCCCCTTTTGGTCAAGAAGATGTTCTCCGTCCCACGGTGCCAGGTCTACATTCCTCCCTGGGAGTCATATTCCACGTTGCCAGGGAGATTCACTTCCCTGGGTGTCTGATCCCACGTAGGGGGGAGGGCAGTGATTTCACCTTTCAAGTTGGCTTAGCCAGAGAGAGAGGGCCACATCTGAGCAACAAAGAGGCATTCAAGAGGAGACTCTTAGGCACAAATACAGGGAGGCCTAGCCTCTCCTTTGCAGCAACCGTCTTCCCAAGGGTAAAACTCATGGTAGAGGGCTCAACCCATCAAACCACCAGTCCCCTATGTCTGAGGTCATGCCAGCAACCATGGAGGTGGGGTAGGCGAACACCCCTGCATTCTCCACAGGCTCCTCAAGGGGGCACCACATCTTTTTTTTTTTTTTTTCCCCTTGTTTGTCTTTTTTCTTTTTTTTTTTTTTTTTTTTTTTTAACTTTCCCTTCTTTTTTCAAATCACCTGTATGAAAAAAAAAGTTAAAAAGAAAACAAACATACAATAAAAGAGCATTTCAAAGAGACCATAGCAAGGGAGTAAGAAAAAGACAACTAACCTAAGATAACTGCTTAACTTCCAACATGTTCCTACTTTACCCCAAGAAAGTTACATAATATAGCAACATTTCAGTGAACTTGTTCCTACTACAACCATCAGAAATTAACAGACCATAGTCATTTCTGGGCATCCCCAGAACGTTAAATAGCTTATCTGTTCTTCCTGGATTATTGTTCCCCCTTCCTTAATTGCTCTCTACTGCTAGTTCCCCTACATTCTACATTATAAACCATTTGTTTTACATTTTTCAAAGTTCACATTAGTGGTAGCATATAATATTTCTCTTTTTGTGCCTGGCTTATTTCGCTCAGCATTATGTCTTCAAGGTTCATCCATGTTGTCATATGTTTCACCAGATCGTTCCTTCTTACTGCCGCGTAGTATTCCATCGTGTGTATATACCACATTTTATTTATCCACTCATCTGTTGAAGGACATTTGGGTTGTTTCCATCTCTTGGCAATTGTGAATAATGCTGCTATGAACATTGGCGTGCAGATATCTGTTCGTGTCACTGCTTTCCGATCTTCCGGGTATATACCGAGGAGTGCAATCGCTGGATCGAATGGTAGCTCTATATCTAGTTTTCTAAGGAACTGCCAGACTGACTTCCAGAGTGGCTGAACCATTATACAGTCCCACCAACAATGAATAAGAGTTCCAATTTCTCCACATCCCCTCCAGCATTTGTAGTTTCCTGTTTGTTTAATGGCAGCCATTCTAACCGGTGTTAGATGGTATCTCATTGTGGTCTTAATTTGCATCTCTCTAATAGCTAGTGAAGCTGAACATTTTTTCATGTGTTTCTTGGTCATTTGTATTTCCTCTTCAGAGAACTGTCTTTTCATATCTTTTGCCCATTTTATAATTGGGCTGTCTGTACTATTGTCATTGAGTTGTAGGATTTCTTTGTATATGCAAGATATCAGTCTTTTGTCAGATACATGGTTTCCAAAAATTTTTTCCCATTGAGTTGGCTGCCTCTTTACCTTTTTGAGAAATTCCTTTGAGGTGCAGAAACTTCTAAGCTTGAGGAGTTCCCATTTATCTATTTTCTCTTTTGTTGCTTGTGCTTTGGGTGTAAAGTCTAGGAAGTGGCCTCCTAATACAAGGTCTTGAAGATGTTTCCTACATTATCTTCTAGGAGTTTTATGGTACTTTCTTTTATATTGAGATCTTTGGTCCATTTTGAGTTAATTTTTGTGTAGGGGGTGAGGTAGGGGTCCTCTTTCATTCTTTTGGATATGGATATCCAACTCTCCCAGCCCCATTTGTTGAAAAGACCATTATGGCTCAGTTCGGTGACTTTGGGGGCCTTATCAAAGATCAGTCGGCCATAGATCTGAGGGTCTATCTCTGAATTCTCAATTCGATTCCATTGATCTATATGTCTATCTTTGTGCCAGTACCATGCTGTCTTGGCAACTGTGGCTTTATAATAAGCTTCAAAGTCAGGGAGTGTAAGTCCTCCCACTTCGTTTTTCTTTTTAGAGTGTCTTTAGCAATTCGAGGCATCTTCCCTTTCCAAATAAATTTGATAACTAGCTTTTCCAAGTCTGCAAAGTAGGTTGTTGGAATTTTGATTGGGATTGCATTGAATCTGTAGATGAGTTTGGGTAGAATTGACATCTTAATGACATTTAGCCTTCCTATCCATGAACATGGAATATTTTTCCATCTTTTAAGGTCCCCTTCTATTTCTTTTAGTAGAGTTATGTAGTTTTCTTTGTATAGGTCTTTTACATCTTTGGTTAAGTTGATTCCTAGGTACTTGATTTTTTTAGTTGCTATTGAAAATGGTATCTTTTTCTTGAGTGTCTCTTCAGTTTGTTCATTTCTAGCATATAGAAACATTACTGACTTATGTGCATTAATCTTGTATCCCGCTACTTTGCTAAATTTGTTTATTAGCTCTAGTAGCTGTATCGTTGATTTCTCAGGGTTTTCTAGATATAAGATCATATCATCTGCAAACAATGACAGTTTTACTTCTTCTTTTCCAATTTGGATGCCTTTTATTTCTTTGTCTTGCCGGATTGCCCTGGCTAGCACTTCCAGCACAATGTTGAATAACAGTGGTGACAGCGGGCATCCTTGTCTTGTTCCTGATCTTAGAGGGAAGGCTTTCAGTCTCTCACCATTGAGTACTATGCTGGCTGTGGGTTTTTCATATATGCTCTTTATCATGTTGAGGAAGTTTCCTTCAATTCCTACCTTTTGAAGTGTTTTTATCAAAAAGGGATGTTGGATTTTGTCAAATGCTTTTTCAGCATCTATTGAGATGATCAATTGATTTTTCCCTTTCGAGTTTTTAATGTGTTGTAATACATTGATTGTTTTTCTGATGTTGAACCATCCTTGCATGCCTGGAATGAACCCCACTTGGTCATGGTGTATGATTTTTTTAATGTGTCTTTGGATTCGATTTGCAAGTATTTTGTTGAGGATTTTTGCATCTATATTCATTAGGGAGATTGGCCGGTAGTTTTCCTTTTTTGTAGCATCTTTGCCTGGTTTTGGTATTAGATTGATGTTAGCTTCATAAAATGAGTTAGGTAGTGTTCCATTTTTTTCAATGTTTTGAAAGAGTTTGAGTAAGATTGGTGTCAGTTCTTTCTGGAAAGTTTGTTAGAATTCCCCTGTGAAGCCATCTGGCCCTGGGCATTTATTTGTGGGAAGATTTTTGATGACTGATTGGATCTCTTTGCTTGTGATGGGTTGGTTGAGGTCTTCTATTTCTTCTCTGGTCAGTCTAGGTTGTTCATATGTTTCCAGGAAATTGTCCATTTCTTCTACATTATCCAGTTTGTTGCCATACAGTTGTTCATAATATCCTCTTATAATTTTTTTAATTTCTTCAGGATCTGCAGTTATGTCACCTTTTTCATTCATTATTTTGTTTATATGGGTCTTCTCTCTTTTTGATTTTGTCAGTCTAGCTAGGGGCTTGTCAATCTTGTTGATCTTCTCAAAGAACCAACTTTTGGTGATATTTATCCTTTCTATTGTTTTTTTGTTCTCTATGTCATTTATTTCTGCTTTCATCCTTGTTATTTCTTTTCTTCTACTTGGTTTAGGATTGGTTTGCTGTTCATTTTCTAGCTTCTTCAGTTGATCCATTAGTTCTTTGATTTTGGCTCTTTCTTCCTTTTTAATATATGCGTTTAGTGCTATAAATTTCCCCCTTAGCACTGCTTTTGCTGCATCCCATAGGTTTTGGTATGTTGTGTTCTCATTTTCATTCGTCTCTATATATTTAGCAATTTCTCTTGCTATTTCTTCTTTAACCCACTGATTGTTTAGGAGTGTGTTGTTTAACCTCCAGGTATTTGTGAATTTTCTAAGTCTCTGATGGTTATTGACTTCTAATTGTATTCCATTGTGGTCAGAGAATGTGCTTTGAATGATTTCAATCTTTTTAAATTTATTGAGGCTTGTTTTATGTCCCAGCATATGATCTATTCTGGAGAAAGTTCCGTGAGCACTAGAAAAGTATGTGTATCCTGGTGATTTGGGATGTAATGTCCTGTAGATGTCTGTTAAATCTAATTCATTTATCAGATTGTTTAGGTTTTCAATTTCCTTATTGGTCTTCTGTCTGGTTGATCTATCTATAGGAGAGAGTGATGTGTTGAAGTCTCCCACAATTATTGTGGAAACATCAATTGCTTCCTTTAGTTTTGCCAATGTTTCTCTCATGTATTTTGTGGCACCTTGATTGGGTGCATAGACATTTACGATTGTTATTTCTTCTTGCTGAATTGCCCCTTTTATTAGTATGTAGTGGCCTTCTTTGTCTCTCAAAACATCCCTGCATTTGAAGTCTATTTTATCTGAGATTAATATTGCTACACCTGCTTTCTTTTGGCTGTAGCTTGCATGAAATATTTTTTTCCATCCTTTCACTTTCAGTTTCTTTGTGTCCCTGTGTCTAAGATGAGTCTCTTGTATGCAACATATTGATGGTTCATTTTTTTTTGATCCATTCTGCGAATCTATATCTTTTAATTGGGGAGTTTAATCCATTTACATTCAACGTTAAAACCGTGAAGGCATTTCTTGAATCGGCCATCTTATCCTTTGGATTATGTTTGCCATATTTTTCCCTCTCTCTATTAATATCCTTTATTGTACCCATACCGAATCTCTTTAGTACTGAACCTTTCTCCAAGTCTCTCTGTCCTGTCTTTGTTTCTCTGTCTGTAGGGCTCCCTTTAGTATCTCCAGTAGGGCAGGTCTCTTGTTAGCAAATTCTCTCAGCATTTCTTTGTCTGTGAAAAATTTAAGCTCTCCCTCAAATTTGAAGGAGAGCTTTGCTGGATAAAGTATTCTTGGCTGGAAATTCCTCTCTCTCAGAATTTTAAATATATCGTGCCATTGCCTTCTCGCCTCCATGGTGGCTGCTGAGTAGTCACTACTTAGTCTTATGCTGTTTCCTTTGTATGTGGTGAATTGCTTTTCTCTTGCTGCTTTCAGAACTTGCTCCTTCTCTTCTATGTTTGACAGTGTGATCAGTATATGTCTCGGAGTGAGTTTTTTTGGATTTATTCTATTTGGAGTTCGCTGAGCATTTATGATTTGTGTATTTATGTTGTTTAGAAGATTTGGGAAGTTTTCCCCAACAATTTCTTTGAATACTCTTCCTAGACCTTTACCCTTTTCTTCCCCTTCTGGGACACCAATGAGTCTTATATTCGGACGCTTCATATTATCTATCATATCCCTGAGGTCCATTTCGAGTTTTTCAATTTTTTTCCCCATTCTTTCTTTTATGCTTTCATTTTCCATTCTGTCATCTTCCAGGTCACTGATTCGTTGTTCAACTTCCTCTAGTCTTGTACTATGAGTGTCCAGAATCTTTTTAATTTGGTCAACAGTTTCTTTAATTTCCATAAGATCATCCATTTTTTTATTTAGTCTTGCAATGTCTTCTTTATGCTCTTCTAGGGTCTTCTTGATTTCCTTCATATCCCGTACTAGGGTCTCATTGTTCATCTTTAGTTCTTTGAGTAGCTGCTCTAGGTGTGTCTCTTCTGGTCTTTTGATTTGGGTGCTTGGGCTTGGGTTATCCATATCGTCTGGTTTTTTCATATGCTTTATAATTTTCTGTTGTTTTTGGCCTCGTGGCATTTGCTGTCCTTGATAGGGTTCTTTTAGGGTTTGTAGACCAGTTGAAGTCCTTATCTCTAATTTATCAGATCTACAGCTTCGTGGAGTACACTTTCTCTAACTAACCAGCAGGTGGCGTCCACGAGCCACCTGTTCTCCACAAGCCAGATCTCCCCTGCTTAGCCTTTTTGGTGAGTGGGGGAGTGAGTCTTGTGGGGCCCAATTGGTGTCCCAAGCTTGCGTGTGTAGTTGGTGTTGCCTGCCCTGTATGTGGGGCGTGTTTCTGGGCAGTCGGGGAGGGGGGGTGGCCCTAACAATCAAATCTCCCTGATGATCCTAGAGTTTTAAAGCTACTGCAATAGTCTAATCCTTCAGTTCAGTCCTGCCACAGTTTGTCTCTGCCACTGACCCACAAGTCTTTGGTATTGGCGTATGGCTCCTGAGACTTGCAAGTGGGCCCCTCCAGGCTGTGCACCCCGGGTCCTCTGTTGAGGGATGACTGTGCTATGTCACAGGTGAGTGCCGTCCCCCCAGGGCAGTTCTGGGCTGCTGGGCTGTGTTGGGAGGCTCCCAGTCTGCTCAAATGATGGCTGAATGGGGCTCTGTTAATTCACACTGCTCCCCCTTCCCAGCTCTGGGACATTCAGCTGAGGTTGCAGGGAAGGCTAATGTCCACGCCCAGTTTTGTGGTGTGTGCCTGTTATTTGAAGCACTTCCGTCACACTGGGTTGTCTGGGGCAGCTCTGGGCTATGGGGCTGGCGATGGGCAGGAGTGTTTCCTGTCCACCAGGATGGTGGCTGTGAGCGGACACCCCCCTTTTCTTGGGAAGTTGTGTTGTTTAGTGAATTTTCTCAGCCACTGGATTATTGCCTTTTGTCTCAGAGCTCTCTTATTTCTGCTCTTGACTTGACGTGCCCAAATTTCAATTCTTTGAAGCTTTCTGTATTGAGCTTCTTAGAGTAATTGTTTTAGAAAAAGCGAAAAGGATTTAAAAAAAAAAAAAAAAAAAAAAAAAAAAAAAAAAAAAAAAAAAAAAAAACGGCCCTCCTCAGAGATCTAATGGGTTATTGAAATGCTAATAGACAAAGCAACCAGGGCCATTAAGGAAAGGTGCCCTGGGCAGAGAGATCAGCCTTGCTTCGGGATTTGCATATGCGCCTCAAGGCCTGATCTCCGCCCTTCCCCTTTCTGTGTTCACCAGAACTCCAAAAATCCTCTGCTTTTACTTTGGAGCTTCTCGTGTTGTTTTCCTTCTATGCCCGTCTCCTCTCTGCTGGGCTGGCTGCTCTCAGAGTCTCTGGTGTCTGGCCTCAGTCTATCTATGGTTGGAGTTTGAATCAGTAGAATGAGTTTCCGATGAGAGCAGCCACTGCAATTCTCCCTTCTCCTTCCTGGAGCTGACAGCCCCTCCTCCCCCGGGACTGAGCCTGGCAGGGAGGGGCGCGGGTCCCCTGGCCGCAAAAACTTACAGATTTCGGTGATCTCAGCAGTTCCACGTTTTCATGAGTGTTGTATGAAGTATGCCCAAAGACAGATTGCTCTGTGGTGTCCAGTCCACGCAGTTCCTCTATCCCTGTATCTTAATGCCTAAGTTGATGACCAAATCATTTCCTCCTATAATCAAATAAAGGTGGGTTCCTTACAGGAAACAGACCACTGTGATCTAGATCTCCACTTCTTCCTTTACAAAGTAAGGGTTAAGTTCCTTCTAGCAATAAAATTACACTCTTCTTAATGTTTCAGCAGATCTCGGAAGCTATTCTCCATGATCTACTTTTAAGTTATGACACTGGTACAAAGAGTTAACAACAGAATGGTATATGGGGAAAAACTACCTATTGCATACTGTAGACTATATTTAATAGGAATACCTAACTAGTGCCACACTAATACTAGGGATAAATAATTAGGGGGTGGTAAGATCTTTGGGGCATTTTGGGTCATGATAATTGTTTAAAATTGAGAGTGATGATGACTGTACAAGTAAGTGATGATGGTATGGGACACTGATTATTTATCTTGGACAGAATATATGCTATGTGAAATTAGGAACCCCCTACTGAATAAATCAGGCCCTTGATCATGAAGTTCGCTCTTGTGAATCTTACGGCTGTAAAGGAGAAGCTAAGCCTACCTACAATTATGCCTAAGAGTCACCTCCAGAGAACTTCTTTGTTGCTCAGATGTGGCCTTCCTCTCTTTAAGCCCAACTCTGGAAATAAATTCATTACCTTCCCCCCAATGTGGGACATGATTACCAGGGGAGTGAGTCTCCCTGGCAACAGGGGACACAACTCCCAGGAATGAGCTTGGCCCAGGCAACAAGGGATTTAGAGTCCCTTCTTGACCAAAAGGGGGAAAGAAAGGTAACAAAATAAGGTTTCAGTGGCTAACAGATTTCGAACAGAGTTGAGAAGCTGTCCAGGAGGTTACTCTTATGCAAGCATCAGCTAGATATTCAACATGGCCACAGTATGCCAAGCCCAAATCAAAAGTAGTTCCCAAAATCCTAAAGAATACCCAGGTCCCTATCGGAGACTCGTATAAAAGTTTCACTAAGTTTATTTCTCAAAAACTTAAATCCTCCAGAGTGTTCCTATGCCATATGAGTCCCTAAATCCAGAGGCAATAGCCTCCTCAAGAACATCAACCAGATGAGCTCCCTTCACCATAAAGCTGACATCCTGTTCAATATGAACAAGTTAGGGTAGTGCCCAGATATTCCTGAAGATTAAGACAGTGATAAAATGAGAGGGAGGAGTAGCAACAGACAAGACAGGATTTAACAAAGGATTATGAAAACTGAATCTTTAAATAAATATATATACATTTTAAGTCTGTAGGTATTAGAATAGCTGGAAGGAAATAAACGAAATGGTGGAACTGTAACCCATAATATTCTTTGAAATTTACTCTAATTATTTATTAAATTGTACTTTGAAAGTTATCACTTTTCTGTATCTTTCACAATAAAAAATGTTAAAATATTAAAAATAAAAATTTTTTTTTTAAAGTAAAGGGGACAACAAAATGTGAGGCCCAGAATCAAGACAAACTTCCAGAATAATTAATGATGTAGAAAGTAGCACATCTACAAGAACAACATGATTCCAGTTCCTGCTCTCTACTCATAACTAAATGTGTAGGTTTCAGGAAGTCTCTACAGTTCTCTTGGTGATAACTGTCTCAGCTCTAAATTCAGAATGGTCCTATCTAAACTGCAAACAAGAATGAGGGTACGGCATATGATTCTTGATAACCTTTTAGGACAGTGCTTCTCAACTGTCATTAAGGGCCAGTTTTATTTTTCTCTAATTTCTAATTTAATTATGGATTGAAATGTCTGTAAAATACAATACAAATGAACAATTAAAAAAATGAAATGGAAAAACAATGAACCTATGACCTCTGGTTTTTTTATTAGACTCAACAGACATACAATTACATTTCACTAAGTTTAATTAGCATAAACAAATGAGAGAAAAAGAAAAAGTTACAAAAAGTATGAGTACAGAAAGTCAGTGTATACTCTCCAACCCCCTACAGAGAACTCCAACATACCCCTATATCTCCAGATATCCAGATACACCAATTTTAACATTTTGCCACATTTATACTTTCTTTTCTTCTTTCCTTTCCTTTCTTCCATTCCTGTCCATTCTTCCTTTCTTTTTTATCTATCCAACCGCCTAGCTGCCTATTTCTCAAACCTTTTCTGAAAACATGAGTGTAGGCTGTATACATCATGCACGTTGAACACTTAAAACTATCATGTACCTTTCCCAATAACAAGGATATTCATTTATGTAACCACCTCAAGTGCAGTTACCAAGTTCAAGAAATTTAACATTGATACAAAGCTTGTAGTCTATATACCAATTTTTCATACATTCCAATAATGTTCCTTTTACAGGATCGTGTATTCCATTTAATTGTCCCTGTCTCTTTACTTGCTATTTCTTTTTAATTGTGGAAACACACATAATATAAACTGTCACATCTCAACCACTCCCAGGCACACCTTTCAATAGGATTAACCACATTCACAATAATGCAGAAGCCTCACCACCTTCCATTAGTAAAACTTTCCCATCTCTCCAAGCAGAAACCCTACACCCATTATGCATTAACTCCCCATTCACTCTGTCCCCTGCCCCTGGCAACTGTACTCTAATTTCTGTCTGTATGAAAATCTGTAACAATCTCCTTTGCTTTCATATCAATTTAACTTCAATTGTATACATAAACTTTATTCCCTTTGTCCCCCATCTTTATGTAATTCTTATCACAAATTACATGTTTACCCATAGGAATCCAAAACCAGTGATTTATCATTACATTTCATGCAGTAGCCTTTTAGATTCCCTAGAAGTAGAAAGTAGAGTTTTACAAACCAAAAACACAATAAGTACTGTGTGGGAGCCCCAGGTGCAGGGCATTCTCCAAGTTCCTCGAAGACTGCACACAGCAGCTTGCGTCTTGACCTAGGACAATTAAGATTTGACCTACTCTCCTTGTAAAATCAGGCCTCCAGCACTAAATGTAATCTATAGCTTGCCCTCCTGAAACTACCTCCTCCCTAAAACTCCCTGAGCCTCCAAGTTAATCTATAATCCTCCCCTCCCCTCCTCCCTGTTGACTACAATGGATCCCTCCCTATGTCACATGATCCCCGCTTCTCTCATACCCATTTGAATGTCTTTGTCCTAACCCTTCCTTATAAACCACTCCTTGGCAACCTCTGCTTTTGCAGAATATCTTCACGTTGAGCTCTGAACCCACCGCCATTCAGAGAAGCTCCTGAATTCAGGGCAACGTGATCGACTTCTCTTCCTGTAGGTAAACCCCAAAATAAAAGCTCACGTCTCAGAACATGTCCGGTGCTTTCTTCAGTTCTTCAGCTGCAAAAGCCCTCTTGGGCTGTGACAAATTGGCATTTATATTTACCCATGTGGTTACCCTCAGCAGCACTCTTCATCTATTCATGTGACCTCAATCACTATCGTCCTTCCCTTCAATCTGCAGAACTCTTTAGCATCTCTTGTAGGTCCAGTCTAGAGGTGATGAAATCCCTCAGCTTTTGTTTATCTGGGAATACCTTAATCCGTCCCTCATTTTTGAAAGATTTTCCCAGATATAGAATTCTTAGATGACAGTTTTACCTTTCAGCACTTTAAATATGTCATCCCTCTGTCTTCGTGCCTCCATGGTTTCCAATGAGATACTGAGGCTCCTTTGAACACAACATGTTGATTCTCTCTTGTGGCTTTCAAAATTCTCTCTTCATCTTTGGCATTTGACAGTCTGATTACAGTATGCCGTGGCGTGGGTTTATCTTGTTTGGAGTTTGTTGAGAGTCTGGATGCATATATTCATGTCTTTCATTAAATTTGGGAAGTTTTCAGCCACTATGTGTTAGAATGTCTTCTTGGCCCCTTTCTCTTTCTGGGACTCCCACAGTACGTACACTGGTGTGCCTGATGGTGTCCTACAGGTTCCTCAGGCTCTGTTCACTTTTCTGCATTCTTTCTACTTTCTGCTTCTCAGACTGATTTCAATCATCTTATCTTCAGGTTCAGTGACTCTTTCTTCTGCCAGCTTCAATCCATTGTTGAAACCCTCTTAGGGAAATTTTAATTTCTGTTATGGTTGTCAGTCTATTGGGTTACTTTTCATAATTTCCATCACGCTATTGATATTCTCTTGGTGTTTATCTATTATTCTCCTGATTTTCTTTAGTTCTTTGTCCATGTTTTTCATTACCTCTTTGAGCATATTTAAGGCAATTCTTAAAAGGCCTTTGTCTGGTATGTCCCAGGTCTGGTTCTTGTCATTCACGGCTTTTAAAGCTTTAATTTTCTCCTTTGCCTGCGTCATCACTTCCTGTCTTTCTGGATGTTTTGTAATCTTTTCTTGAAATCTGGACATTCTGATATTTTAAACTATTATTGCTGGAATTTAGACTCCAAGGCCTGTTTCATAAGCTAATATTCAGCTAGTGTTACGACAGTTTTCTTTGAATGCCAGAAGCTAACCAAAAAAAAAAAATGAAGATGGAAAAAAAGAAAACACCTTTCCCAGTCTTTGCAGACTGAACTTAGAGAACAGCTCCAGGGCCAAAGCACAGGGGGCTCTCTGACCCTTTTTGTGCATGCCTCTTGTCTTGGTAGCCCTATGAATTCCCCGATTTTCTTGGTTCCAAATGTTTCCTCCTCTCTGGGAAACACTTTCCTCACAGTCTCAGGCACTGTACTGTATGTCCTACAGCCAGAAATACGTGATCCAGACAGCTTTCTGAAGGAGAGCTCTGTGAACTGCCTTCTAGGCAGGGCAAGTTCTGGGATGGCCAAGTCCCTCAGGCCACCACCAGATAGATTGAGCCAGACATACATGCTCCCAGTAGTACAAGAGGGTTACTCTGCTCCCTCTAGAACCAGAACCAGCAATCTGCACTGGGAACATGGAGCAGCTCTGTGCTGAGCCATTGGGGGGAAAGTGGGGTGTGAAAGGAGATCCTACTGCTTCCCCCACCCCCATGATTCTTTCCCTTTATCAGAGAAGCTGCGGGTTTACAGAACACCATGAATAAAATACAGGATTCCCAAACACTACCCTACCAGCAACAACTTGCATTGGGGTGTGAAAATTTGTTACAATTGATGATAGTACATTTTTATAATTATACTATTAAAGTCCATGGTTTAATCTAGAGTTTACTGTTTGTATAACGTTATTCCATAGATTTTTTAAAAAAATTTTATAGTGTTACCAAACATATAATCTAATGTTTCCCCTTTTAATCACATTCAGATACATATTTCAGTGCTGTTAATTGCATTCACAATGTTGTGCTACCATCACCACCATCCATTACCAAAACATCAGTATATACCCATAATATTTGAAAGCAGGGACTCAAACAGATATTTGCACACTGATGTTCACAGGAGCCCACTGCTTTTTCAGTAGGCTTTTTCTTGATTTGATGTGCACTCTGGTACGTCAGTGTTTCAACTGTTTTCTGGAGCTTTGAGAAAGATGTTTCTGCTAGTTCCTGCTGATGGAACAAAACTTCTGTGGAAGGAGGGAGCCCTGAAGCTTCTCACTCTGCCGTCTTGATCAGGTTGGAGCCAGTATTTAAAGTTTTTAATGTGACAGATGAACTTGCTTTTTGACTTGTCTAATCCAGGTAGGACTGACGTTGATACCAATCACAGGATAAGGTAAATATAAACTTTCAATATTTTGTTTGAACTTGCAGAAGAGAAAGCATCCATACAGAGGAAGGTTAAATAGGAAAGAAGGTTTTTTAAAAGTATTTTCACTCAGTTCAAGATTTTATTTTTAATTTGTATCCAAAATGAAGCAAACAATGCATTTTCAAAATTTATCTTCAATCCTTCATCAGTAGCCAGTTCCAACAATTTATCCTGGAACTTTAAATTACTTTTAAAGAAATTAATTCTGAATCCATGAATTTCATAAGGGTAGATCTTATTCTGATGGGAATTAACCATCGAAATCTTTTATCAATGATAAAAGTGCTTTGGTAATAGATGGTGGTGATGGTAGCAAAACATGGTGAATGCAATTAACAGCACTGAAACATATATCTATGATTAAAGGGGAATATGTTAGATTGTATATATGGTAACAGAATAAATTTTTTTTTTTTAAAATTCATGGAACTACACAATACAAACAATGAGCCCCAAGTCAAACCATGGACTTTTATTAATAGCACAATTACAGAAATGGGCTATCATCAATTGTAACAAATGTTCCACACCAATGCAGGCTGTTGGTGGTGGGATGGTATAAGGGAATCCTGTATTTTATGCATGATTTTTCTATAAACTCACAACTTCTCTAATTAAAAAAAAAAACAAAACTTTTTACCAAAAATCATCAAATTTTTAAAAACCTTTTCACAGATGTAATATCAAGATCATCACCAATTCACTGATAATTGTATTTAAACATGTTATAACAATCTGTAGAAAAACTGTATTCTTTCAAGTTTCTTTTTTAAATATATATATTTAAATTGTATTTATATAATATATAATTTATAATAAAAAACATAAAATTTTCTCCCAGTTATGGCTTTACCATTTATTTCTAAATGGCATTTTTGGTTTTGAACTTATTTATGTTTTATTGTCTTTTGTGCTTGAATGTTGATGGTTTCATTGATTCATTAGCTAGTACATCTCTGCAAAAAAAGATGCTGTAGCTTTCAGTATCAATTATGGCTAATAATACAAACTCAAGATGTAAGTAATTATTGCTTCTTAGTAAAACTAATACAAACTGTTGTTCTTCATTCTTTAGTTCATTTCCACTGTCATCATTTGGTTTACTACTCCTGCTGCCATATCCAGAAGAGGTGTAACTTCTACTGGCAAAAATGTTCAGGGATGCTTGTTTCACCTTTGGAAAATGAGTTTTTAAAATAATACAAATATTATTTTTCTAATTTAATTAATGTTAATTAATAAATTTTTAACCAGGCTTCTTTAAAAATTTAAATGTCTGTAAATGTAGTAAAACTAAAATGCCTGCATTTTCACAAATTTTTATGTTTTTCGGTTACAAGTGACAAATTAAACCTTAAAATGTCACATGCTACAAAATTTAACTCAAAATGGATCAAATACTGAAATTTAAGAATGCAAATTATAAAATTCTTAGAAGAAAACATAGGAACAAATCTTCATGACCTTGGGTTAGGCAATAGTTCCTTAGATATGATACCAAAGGCATGAACAACAAAGGAAAAAACAGATGTTATACTTAATTAAAATTAGAAACTTTTGTGCAAAGAACACTATCAAGAAGATGACAAGACAACCCACAGAATGGGAGAAAAGTTTTGCAATTCATATATATGATAAAGTACTTGCACCTAGAATATATAATAAGAACTCTTACAACTCAACAATAAAAAGACAAACAACCCAATTTAAAAAAAAGTGGCCCTAGGGTTTAAATAAACATTTCTCCAAGGACGATATACAAATGGTCAATAAGCATATGAAAACATACTCAACATCATTAATCATCAGGGAAATGCAAATAAAAAGCACAAGGAGATGCCACCTCATACCCACTAAGATGGCTAGATTATCAAAAAATCAAATAATAACAAGTGTTGACAAGGGTATGGAGAAATTGGAGCTTTCATACCCTGCTGGTGGGAATGTAAAATGGTATAGTCACTTCGAAAACAGTGTATACTGTTTCAATAGGTATACTGTATATTCAAGAGAAATGAAAACATATGACCAACACAAAAACTTGTTTATGAATGTTCACAGTCGCATTATTCATAATAGCCAAAAGGTAGAAACAACCCAAATGACCATCAACTGATGAATGGATAAATCAAATATGGTATATCCATACAATGGCTTTTTATCTAACCATAAAATGGAATAAAGTACTGATATATGCTACAACATAGAAGAACTTTGAAAACACTATGCTATGTAGAAGAAGCCAGTCACAAGGGACCACATATTCTATGTTCACATTTATATGAAATATGCAAATAGGCAAATCTAGAGATAAAGTAGATTAGTGGATGCCAAGGGCTGGGAGGGATGGAGGATTGGGAGATACAACTGAGTGCAAGGTTTATTTTGGGGGGGTCATGAAAATGTTCTAAAATCAATTGTGGTGATGTGTACAAAGCTGTGTGAAAAAACTTAAAAGCCATTGAATTGTGCACTTTAAATGGGTGAAGTGTCTGTTACGTGAATTATATCTCAATAAAGCTGTTTTTAAAAAATCAAACATGGTAACATGGTTCTACTGTGCATTACTGGTACACAGCTTGTGCCACACGATTCACCAGCAGTTCATCAGCATCCACCATGTATTTGGATGGTGCAGCAATGTCAAATTGCTATAAATGTGTATGAATACTCAATTTCTGTACTTAACTTATTATGGACTGATAATAATAGTTCTGGACCAGCATATGTTTATGGGCCACTCTTGTGTATTACTGCTTTATGACATTTTCCTTTTATTTCTCCTTTCTACATAGTTAGTGCATTGGACTTTTTTTGTTTTAAATTGCATATAAGTAAATTATATTTTTATCTATAATTTCATTTCCAGATAATAAAATATAATTTTGACAGGGCTGAAATCACTGTTCTAAGATTTTGTGAATTAGTTTGGCCTGTAAATAAATGGGTAGGAAGACACCACAAAAGCCCACAATACAGAAAAGAAAGCTTTCCTTTTCTTCCTGTGTAGTCCTTTCCCATGTTCTCCTGATGACTTAAAAGATTAGCTGTTGGGAGGTACCTGGCTACCACCTTTAACCTTTAATGCAAACTTTCACTGAAATATGACATACCCAAAGGAAGAAGTACACAAACCATCCATATTAACTGGCTCCTTCTAATCAGTAACCAATCCCACCACCCCACCCCTACCTCAAGGACGTTCACTACTACAGCTTCTGAAATTATAGATGAGTTCTGCCTGTTTTGAACTTTAGATAATTAAAATCATATAGCATTTACTGATTTGTGTAGAATCATCTCTGAGAGATTCATTCATATTTTTCAGGTGACTGTAGTTCATTCATTCCTTTGTATAACTACATCACAAACTTATTTATCTGTTCTGTTGATGGATATTTGGTTTGTTGGAGATTAATTATTATGACAGGGCTTCTATGAACTTTCTTACATAAGTTTTTGGGAATATTTATGTACATATGTTAGGTACACATTTAGGAATGAAATTAGTGGGTCATATGGTATGCGTATGTTTAGCTTTAGTAGATACCGCCAACTTCCAACATGATTTCACCAATGTATACAGCCACCAGTAGTGTATGAGGATCCAGATACTTTACTTCCTTGAGAAAACTTAATATTCTTTATACTTTACATTTTAGCCATTCTGGTGGGTGTGAAATGGTATTACATTGTGGATTTTATTTGCATTTTCCTGATGACTAATGATAATTAACACTTTTTCCTATGTTTATTAGCTATTTCTATCTGTTGATGAAATAAAGAAATTAAATTTTTACATTGCCCTTGCATCCAGCAACTTTGCTAAATTCAGTCATTAATTTAACAGCTTATCTATAGATTCTTTTGGATATTCCAGGCACAAAATCATCTCATCTGCAAAAGTACCAATTTTATTTCTTTCTTTGACAATCCTTAGGACTTTTATTTTTGTTTCTTGGATTAATGCAGTAGCTAGAATTTCCAGTACAATAAAGACTAGAAGTGGTGATAGCAGGGGTCCTCCTCTCATTTTTGATCCCAAGTTGAAAGCTTTTGATAATTCACCATTAAATATAGTGTTCGTGTTGGTTTCTGTTAATAGTCTTTATAATATTAAGTTCCCCTCTCTTGCTAGTTTGTCATGTTGCCATAATGAAAAGTTTAATCAGATGCTGTTTGCTGTATATATGGATCATATAATTTTTCTCCTTTATTCTGTACAAAACCTAGATTCTTGGCCTCCTCCCATAATCAGCAAACAACCCCGTATCTAAAAGTTGCAGGGGAAGTCACTCACTTTTCTGAAGTTCTCCCTCTGTAAACTGTTAGCCCTTCTAGTCTTTGCTGCTTAAGTAGCTTTCTGATGTCTTCAAAGAGATGATTTCTGTAACTCATTCAGCTTTTCTAGCTATTCTGGCAGGAACACTATTCGGCTGTAAGTTATTCCACTTATAAAAATTTTTGTTAATCATGTCTTAATTTCTGAGAACTTTTGTCTTCTTTGTTCCTTTTTTCATAGACTGCTATTCTTGTTTTATGGATATTATCACTTCTCAGAAACCTTCAGCAGATGATAACTAGAGCTGTTTCAATGTTCTTCTCTTTGACTGTAAATATTCCTATTTCCTCCAGACTCAGCTCTTTTCTTCACCTTGGTCCTTGTCTTTCATGATACAGTTTTCCAAAAATATCTTGTCCTTCCATGTTTACAAATGTTGGATTCAGTTGTGTAATATATGAAGGTCTGTTTTCCTAAGTTTTTCCCCAATTGGGGAGGGCTAACTACAATCTCTATGTATGTGAGTGGGCCATGCTTTATCAGGCTTTTAACTTCAGGCTGAACAGCTGTTAAGCAGGCAGTCTGGTCTCCTCTCTCCCCAGAACCAAAAATGTCAATCAATATAAGGAAGGGCTGATCTGGCACATACTAAGATCCTTAATCCCTCTCAAGGCAGGAAGTTCAGTTGCTTTGAGATTAGATCTTCAAGATTCAAACTGTAACCCATAACAATTTTTGAGACTACCTATATAACTACTTGTTGAACTGTATATAGAAAGTTAACATCTTTCTGTACATATGTTATATTTTATAATATGGAAAGAGCTGAAGTTGTGGAACTGTGACCCAAGATATTCTTTGAAATTTGTTCTCTGTCTACTTGTTGAATCATACGTTGAAGGCTATCACTGTTATGTACATATGCTAAAGTTCACAATTAAAAATGTCCTGAAGACAATTATATAACAATGTAGATTACAAGGGGTGACAGTGTGATTGTGAAGACCTGTGGATCACACCCCCTTTATCTAGTGTATGTATGAGTAGAAAAATGGGGATAAAAACTAAAGAACAAATGGGGTGGGATGAGGGGGATGATTTGGGTGTTCTTTTTTCACTTTTATTTTTTATTCTTGTTCTGGTTCTTTCTGATGTAAGGAAAATGTTCAGAGATAGATTGTGGTGATGAACGCATAACTATGTTATCATACTGTGGACAGTTGATTGTGTACCATGGATGATTGTATGGTGTGTGAATGTATTTCAATAAAACTGAATTTAATTAAAAAAAAAAATCAAAAGTCAAAAAGTCAAAAAAAAAAAAAAAACCATAAAAAAGAACCAATAGTGAGCATTCTTTACCAGACAAAATCAAGTTGAGAAACTTAAAAACAAATAAGAAAATAACTAAAATCCACAAACAACAATTTGTATATTTTCCCAATAATATACACATAAACGTCATAGTATAATTCAGAGTGCAACCCAGATATAAGTTGTACTATTGTATCCATTTAAATCTCATTAAAATGAGATTCAACCAAAATGTTTACTCAACAAAGTAATTTAGTCATGTTTATAAAATTCAAGCTTGACTTAAACTGGCAAAATATATCACTTTCCTATAAGTTAAGTTTCTGAAGGAGTGGTGGTGGCTGTTGAAATGTGCAAAAATGTTTATTTCTTTCCCTGGGTTATTCATTCAGAACTGTGACCACTTTAGATGCCAACGATATTACTTACATGCTAATGCTATCGACACTTGGATAACTAATAAGTTTCTCTGTATGTCCAAAACAAAACTTTCAATTGCTCCCCAAACCTACTCTTAATTTCAGTAAATGTAAACGGTATCACCATGTACTCAGCTGTTCATGTAGAAAACTCAAGAGCCATCCTTGATTTCCCCTCTTCCCTTCATTCAATCTATCAATCAATCCTTTTGGTTCCACCTCCAAAATTTATCCACTTTTTCCTCATCTCCACTGCCAAGCCACTGCCTCCTGCAACAGTTTTCTGATTTCCCTGCCTTTGCTTGTCTCCTTAGAATCCATTATCCACCCAGCAGCCAGTGTAAGATAGATCACGTCACCTCCCTTTTAAAAACCCTCCTTAGAATAAAAACCAAATTCTTTCATGATCTGACTCCTGCCTACTTTTCCATCCTCCTCTGATATCACTCTCTGCCTTTCTCACTATCTCCAGTCTGCTATGCTTCCCCAAAGACATCAAGCTAGTTTTTCACTGAGGGGCTTTGCATTTGCCATCCTCTCTGCCTGGATATTCCCCTACCCCTCACCCTTGGCTATTTAGATTCCTGACTTCCTTGCATTCTTTATCTCAACTCAACTCAAATATCTCTTACTTAGAGAGGCCTTCCCTGAAGGTGAACACCACTTTTCCAATACACTCTATTCATCATCCTTCTTATTTTCTTGCATAGCACCTATCACAATCTAAAATTATCTTGTTTATTTGTTTACTTTCCTCTCTCCAAATATAAGCTCTTTAAGGGCAGAGACATATCTATCCTGTTTGTTATTATCTCCAGTGCCTAGAACATACTGACACTTAGCAGGTATTCAAAATGCATTTGTTGGAGGAATGAAGGACTTCATAAACAATGCTGACGCAGCACAGATATTAATCACACTGATTCTGGTTATTGTTAGCAGTAGTATATATAAATAAACTGAGTTTTAACTGTATTCCAGCAGAAAAAAAAGGAAATACTAAGATTAAATGAGTATAAGGAAAGAATGAAATGCTACTAGGTTAAATCTTACTCATTTAGAATAGGAATAACAAAAACAAAAATTAGCAATCTTTGTGATTTGTGGGAGGGAAGCACATTACAGAAAAGTTACAAAAAAAACAGAATAATACAAAACACTCGGGGGAAAAGTCACTGAACCAAATGCAGAAAAGGAAAAGCTGAATGAATAGCTATGCCAACAAACTTACTCTAGCACTTTTATATGTGATCTTTAGAGTTCTCTCTCTTATGAAGTAGAGTTAAAAGAATTTTGTTTTCTGTAATGTTTGTAGTAATCTTGGTGCCCCCAATTCTAATAGTTTCATTTTAATAGAGGTCTTAAACATTGCTAAATACATCTGTAAGAATATATACTGCTGCCTTTTCTAAGGAAAAACACAAGGAAAGACCAGTGTGAGTTGGAAACTTTCCATTATAGAAAAAAGAACATTTCACTTTGTATTTCTATATGATACATCCGTTCCGCACATGTGATTCTGTCAAAAACAGATCAATCGGTTAAGAACCAAGAAGCAAGCAACAAAGGCCACTAAGGAACTAAAGCAGTGCTAGTGTCAATGCCAGAAAACACACATTCTTCATTTGTAGCCCCAAGATTCTCCTTCAGAGCCTATTCACTTTTAGTTTAGACACAATTCTACCAAATTTGGCCATCTAGTTTTTCAGTGCGCAGGAAATAGTGAATTAGAAAATGTGGAGGACCAAAACTACTATATTGAGAGAACAACCTAACAGGAGGAAGAAACTAAAACACCATTAAAAAAAAAGGGAATTACATCCTTCCTTTGGAAGCAATGACTTTGCCAGTATTGGGAGAGTTGAAAGAAGGGATTAGGCTGGAGGTAGTGGGATGGTAATGTTAGACACTTCTAGGCAAAGAAGAAGGTGATCATAGGCTTCTAGGAACCTAGAGAGAAAAGTAGTAACATCAAAGAAGGAGAAAGTAAAGGACTCCAGGCCTCCAGCTAGGAGGCAGAGCTGAGACTGAAACCACAGTTTGTGCTTCCTGGGTATCAGAATCATAAAGGACATCCTATAATCTCTAACTGCACATCTCAGGCCAAACCACGCTGACTAGGACAAGTTTCACTGACACTCACTAGTCAACAGTGATTTTTGTTCCTTCCCCAAGTGCAAAGTTTCTGGAAACTCAGTTCCATTAGGCATACAAATAGGTCACAGTATTAAATATCTCTTGGTATTTGCCTCAATAAGTAAAATTATAAATAAGAAAAAAAAAAAAGGAATTACAAAATCTTAGAATCAAAAATAAATTTAAAAAGCATAGCTGGAAAGGTTTTATTTAGAAAAGAAAATCTTACAGTGTTAACTACTTCTGAGGTGATCACTCTTATTTTTACATAGTGCAGTATTAATATGGCACCTGGTATAGTGGCTTGTATAGAACATTGAACTTAAGATCAAATAATGACCCCAAGTTGATAGTTTTTAATCCCTGGGTTTCTGAATTCATAGGCATTTATATTTTATTTAACAGACCACAGGTAATTCTGATGCACACCCAGAATTGAGAACCACTGTCCTATTATTCTAAGGAAAGGTTATATTACACCCAATATATTGTTTAAGAAACCAGTGAGAGTTTATTATATTCTAAAAGTATTTTCAATAAAATTTGTTTTTAAAAAGTTTGGCCATATTGGGGTAATATAGAGTATTCAACTTTCATAGAATACTTCATCTCCCAAAAGGAGAGGACTAAATGATATACTACCAATAGTCCATCTACCCCCAGGATACATTTACATACAAACATAATAAGTTATCTAACGATGAGTGAAACAGAATACAGGATGTGGAATAAAATAATGGTAGACACTAAATGAGGTTAAAGTTATGTGGAGACAAATATCTGATTACGTAAACTAGAGGAGATCTAGGCACCAAAGTCCCCTCCACACAGTAGAATCTTCCAAACAAAATACTTACACTTACTTACACTCACCTTTCTGAAAAATCAGAGTCTATAAATTCTCTAGTCCGTTTTCTATCACTAAAAAGAAAAAAGTATAAAAAGAACACATATATAAACACAACTTTGTTTCATGAATAATTTATTGTAACTTGTCAAATTCCACACTGAATATATCCAAACACAAAAACTAATAAATATAAAAGAAATTTACATAAAGTAAAGACTTAATTTTATCATAAGACTAACAAATCACAACACAATACAATCAGAAGCTGAAATGAGTTTAATGACTCTTTAGGGAGGAAAACACTTCAGGTTTACAACGGAGAAAGCAAAGAAGAGTTTTATTTACTCTGGAATGACGGATTATAAAAACATTAGACGATCATGTACAGCTAGGGCTGAAAATATCCAAACCCTGATCATCTGCAAAGTGGGCAAACACCATGGGTACAGGCTTGGCTTTCACATTATAACCTTTCAAGTCTATGCAGAAATTCAAGGCAACATCTAGATACACATGAAAATTTTCATAGAGACTGAATAAAGGCCATGGGATTACAGGTGGTTCTGTAATTTCATCTAATTTGATAATGGAAAAGTATGTATATATATCAAACTCTCTAATATGAATAAAAATATGTATATGTACATAGCTTAAAGTACTTTGCCAGGATTAATTAATTTGTAATTTCATGAATTCACTTGACATTCTTGAAGAAAGGAGATTCTATTTCAACCAAGATTTATTGTCTGCTTGCTAGAACTCACATATATAAGTCAATGATTAAACTAATAGTGCAATATGCCACCATGGAAATAACTTTTAAGGTGACAGAGTGTTTGAGCCATTTATCTTATTATTTCTTTTTCTTCTATGGCAGGATGAGGTGCTAAAATGATCAGAAGTGGAGAGAGGTTGGTTAAGTGTAAAATACAGGGAAAGATGAAAAATATGAAGGTATGACATTAAAACTGGCAAATGAGTAACACAGAAGGAATATTGATTTAATTGCCCAGTGTTAAAAAGAATCAAGAGAAATCACAATGAAAATTTTAATATATTTGGCCTCTTCTTCCTAGTTTCTTTTCTAGTTTTTAAAGAAATAAGAATTCAGAGGAGAAATTCTGAGTATGGTCAATAATTAATATTTAACTCCTTTCTTATGTTGTCAAAATAAAATTAAATAAAGCTTTTAAGCAACCAAAGTTGCTAAATGTTGTAATCATAAAAAATAGTCCCATTCAGAAACAGATGATTCAGTTACAAGTCATTGAACTAACTACTCTTCTCCATTTAAAAATGGTTGCTCTCCAAACGGTTCATATTTAAGGCGTAAAGCGAAATAAAATAGGTGATTTTAAAAGCAACACAGTAGTTCTTAAGAACTAAACTGACAAGAAACAAGAACAGAAGACAATATAGCTGAGAAAAAAAATTTTAAAAACCACCAGTTTTTAAAACAGTAACAAACACTCTTACCCTGGGACCCAGCCAGTAGCTTCTGCTATGTGTGTCTGAGTAACCATTGCTGGTGCAGGGGTATACGGACTCCCAATCAGAACACTTCCTGAACTGGTTAGTCTCTGTGGTGTGCTTATAATCTGTAAATTCAAGGACAAAGAAAATAATACTTTTAGATATTAAGAAAAACCTTTAGGCAGAAAATAATTGATTATTAACTTCCTCGTATGCAGGAAAACTTGCTACCTAAAATGCACTTAATATCATTATCTAAAATATAGAAATTATCTTTGATTCACTTAAATCTTGGGATCTTGAAGTACAAGTATCCTGAATAATGAGGTCACAATGCAGATTTCAGCAAGTGAAAGGCAATTTGGAAGAATTAAGTGGGCAAATTACACTGTTTTGAAAATCAGGAAAAAGAAAATATTTCTTTGAAATTGTGGAACAAACTGCAATAGAGCTTGATTTCCTAGAACCAGGGTAACAGCAAATCGAATCTTCATGGTCTATTATATACAAAGACATTACATAATTTGGATTATTATATAAATGCAATTTTTATCTTGTTTTATTTCAAGAGCATATTCTCATCTCATCAAATATTCTTCAAACCTGAAACTACCAAACTCCAACCCACCAGTCTGGACTCCTGAAGACGATTATATAATAATGTAGATTACAAGAGGTGACAGTGTGATTGTGAAGACCTTGTGGATCACACCCCCTTTATCTAGTGCATGGATGAGTAGAAAAAGGGATAAAAACTAAAGGACAAATGGGGTGGGATGGGGGGATGATCTGGGTGTTCTTTTTTCACTTTTATTTTTTATTCTTGTTCTGGTTCTTTCTGATGTAAGGAAAATGTTCAGAGATAGATTGTGGTGATGAACGCATAACTATGTTATCATACTGTGGACAGTGGATTGTATACCATGGATGATTGTATGGTGTGTGAATGTATTTCAATAAAACGGAATTAAAAAAAAAATAAAAAAATATTCTTCAAAGACATTTTAAAGATCATAAAATATTCTAACACATGGATTTATTATTTTCCTATTATTAGATGTATATGGATTTTCAATTTTTTACTATTATACTTAAAGCTGATATAAACACCTTTGCAAATGACCTTGGTGAATTTCTACTTCCTAAGGATAGACCCCAGAGACGGACTTAACGGAACTAAGGTTATGGACTTTTAAAAAGAACTCCTTGTCCTTGATATACATTACCAAATTGCTTTGAGGTCTTCCTATAATTTTCATTGGTGAATAGAACACATGTTTTTTCCAGAAATGTTAATAATAATTAATACAAAAGGACATTTGGCAGCTTAGCTAATCTTTAAAAGTATTTTCATCAAAAAAAGAAAAAAAAATAGGGCAGATTGTGGGAAGACAGCAGAGTAGGAAGCTCCAGAAATCAGTGCCTCCACCAGAACAACCATTAACTGACAGAAACTGTCTGAATCAACTCTTCTGAAATGCTGGAATATACTAGAACACTGTGCAGCATTCAGGGAAGTGTGGGAAGAAAGGCTGGTAAACTATGGTAAATATCTGTGAATTGCACTTTCCCAATGACAGCAACCGTTGTCCATCCTTTAATCTCCTGGCTAGCAGCAGTGGGGTCCTCAACTCTGCCCCCTGGCTCAGCTTGCTGGTGCCAGGGTGGGATATACAGACCTACTGCCCCAAGATCTGGGGGATGTGGTCCAATCTCTGATCACTGCTTTTGATTAGTAACTTCAAATTGCTGGGGGCCTAGCTCTGAGAGTGGCCACTGTTCCAAAACGCCCCAAGCAAAAGGAGCAGAGAAGACTTAAGACAGTAGCTTCCTCAAAACTATGGAAAACCGTTAAAGGAGGGCATTTACTGGGCAAGTGCCAAAACAAGAAAATGCAGCTTTAAAAAGCCATATGAGAAAATCCTGGCACCCTTTCTGGCCCCTTTGTCATCCCCTGCCACCAGTGCTCCCTTTGTGGGTACCTGGCCTTGTTCCAGCTGCGAAATAATGACTGGGGAAACTCCTCTCCAGCATGTCCCCTCTCTCTAAAGAAGCCTGAGTCAGGAAAACCAGTATAAGAAACAATTGATTTGAGAGGTGTAGGGCAAAAGCTTTGCTGCTTTAAGTCCTGTAGTGGAACATCAAGGAGAGAGAGAGAAGGTGGATATCCTGGGAAGTAGAGGGAGCATTCAAATTCCTGTAAACAAGGGAACACCTAAGCCTACAAATGCACAAGCCTGGGACAAGACACAGGCCCAGAAAAGATAGGGAGGACACTGCACTTTGCATTTCCATTGAGCTGACCTTGATAGGAGGGTTGAACTGTGAAGGAGAGCACTAGCCAACAAAAAGCCAATTTGCACTGATGGTGAAAGCTGTTTTTCACACTGGTTAGTTCAGTTTTGTTACCTCCTAGAATGCAAGAAAATCTGTCATATTACTAGCTGGATACAAACTCAAGAACCAGACAGGTCAAGGACTAAATTCCAGAGTTAACATTTTAAAACACTAAAATGTACAGTATGCAATAAAAAAATCATGAGACAAGCAAAGAAAAAGGAAATGGCCCATCCAAAAGAAGAGGATCAAAGTCCAGAAAATATCAATGAAGAAGCCACTGTGGACATATTGGATAAAGGCTTAAAAAATTTATCTTCAGTATGCTCAAGGAGATTAAGGAAAATACAGAGAAAGAACTAAAGTATATCAGGAAAATAATGAATAAACAATATGAGAATCTCAATAAAGAGACAGAAATTATAAAAAGGAACCAAATAGAACTACTGCAGTTGAAGACCACAACTAAAATGAAAAATATCCAGAAGGGCTTCAACAGCAGAATGGAGATGGCAGAAGAATCAGTGGACTCAAAGACAAGAGAATAAGTCAGCAGAAGACCAGAGAGGAAAAAAAAATTATAAAAAGCAAACTAGCCTAGGAGACCTGAAGGATACCATCAGGCATTCCAATGCACATTCTGGGCATCCTACAGGGAGAAGGAGGAAAGAAAGGAGCAGAAGGAATATTCAAAGAAATAATGATAGAAACATGCCCAAACCTGGCAAAAGACATTAATATGCACCTCCAGAAGCCTACCAAATACCAAAGAAAATAAATTTGAAGAGAAATATGCCCAGATATATGGTGATCAAACCGTTGAATGCAAACGAGAGTTCTGAACGTTGCCAAGAAAAACAACATGTACAAGAGAGGTTCCAGTTAGATTAAGTGCCAATTTCTCATCAGAAACCATAGAGGCAAGAGGCAGTCGAGTGAAATACTTAAAAGTGTTGAAAACAAAAAACAACTGCCAACCAAGAATTTTATATCTGGCAAGGCTTTCTCAAAAATGAGGGAGAGAGACAAACAAAAGGCGAGGGAGTTTATCACCACTAGACCTGCCCTACAAGCAATGTTAAAGGGAGACCTTCAGAATGAAAGGAAAGGATAGGACACAGTGAATTAAGGTGGCATAAAGAAACAAAGATTCCTGGTAATGGTAATCATTTGGGTAATTATAAATGCCAGTACCATTTTATTGTATTTTTTCCTATGTAACTCCACTTCTCATTTCTTACAGGTGCTAAAATGTAAATGCATAAAAAGCAATTATAAATCTATGGTTTTAGACATACCATGTACAAAGATGTAATTTGTAAAAAAAACACACACACACAAAAAAGGTGGGCAGACAGAGTAGTATAGGAATACTGAAGTGTATTCTACTGAAGTTAAGTTGGTATCAAATGAAAAATGACTGCTATATATTTAGGATGTTAAATTTCAACTCCAGGGTAACTACTAAGGAAATACATGAAAAGTACATCCAGAGAGAAATCAGAAAGGACCAGACATGGTACAACACAAAAAATCAAATAAATATAAAAGTTGGCATTAACAGAAGAATTGAGGGTAAAGTAAAGGTCTAGGACTTGCAAAGACTAAACAGCAAAATGGCAGAAGAAAATGAAAAGGGGAACACTACTACTGACCCCACATTAATAAATTTAAGAAAAAATAACCATAAGAGGATACTAAGAACAAGTGTACGCCAACAAATTCGATAATCTAAGGAAATGGACAAATTCCTAGAAACAAACAACCTACCTACCTACACTGACTCAAGAAGAAATAGATCTCAGAAGACCAATAACTAGTAAAGAGATTGAATCAGTAAACAAAAACAAATAGAAGCCCAGTACCGGATGGTTTCACAGGGGAATTTCACCAAACATTCCAAAAAGAATTAACACCAATATTGCAAAAACTCTTCCAAAAAATGAAGAGGATGGAATACTTCCTAACTCATTCTATGAGGCCAACATCACCTTCATACCAAAGCCAGATGAAGATATCACAAGAAAAGAAAATTGTAGACCATTACCTCTTAAGAAAATAGATGCAAAAATCATCAATAAAATATTAGCAAACCAAATTCAACAGCACATTAAAAGAATTATGCACTATGATCAAGTGGGATTTATCCCTGGTTTGCAAGAGTAGTTCAACATAAGAAAATCAATTAATGTAAAACACCAAAATAATAGAACAAAAGGAAAAAAAAACATACGTTCATCTCAAATGATACAGAAAGGCACCTGACAAAATCTAGCACCCTTCTTAATAAAAACAAAACAAAACAAAACAAAAACACTCAGAAAACTAGGAATAGAAAGAAACCTTCTCTACATACAAAGGGCATATATGAAAACTTTCAGCTAAAATCTTTCTTAATGGTGAAAGACTGAGAGCTTTCCCTGTAAGATCAGGAACAAGACAAGGTTGCCGTGTCACTACTGTTTTCAACATTATACTGGAAGTTCTTGCCAGAGCAAATTAGGGGTAAAAATAAAGAAAAAATGTATCCTAATCAGAAAGGAAGAAGTGAAACTTTACCAATTTGCATATGACATGATCTTATATACAGAAAATCCTGAAAAATCCACAACAAAGTTACTAGAGCTAAAAAATGAATTCAGCAAAGTGGCAGGGTACAAGACCAACACTCAAAACTCAGTTGTTTAAATATAAGAGCCAGTACCATAAAACTCCTAGAAGAAAATAGGGAAATATCTTCAAGACCTAGAGATAGGAGGTAGCTTCTTAGACCTGACATCCAAAGCACAAGCAACGAAATCAAAAATAGATAAATGGGAACTCCTCCAAACTGAATACTTCTGTGCTTCAAAGGACTTTGTCAAAAGGATGAAAAAGCAGCCAATTCAATGGGAGAAAATATTTAGAAACCACATATCCGATAAGAGTTTGATATCCAGAATATATAAAGAAATCCTACAACTCAACAATAAAAAGACAAACAACCCAATTATAAAATGGCCAAAAGACATGAATAGACATTTCTCCAAAGAGGAAATACAGATTTCAGAAAAGCACGTGAAAAGATGCTCAGCTTCACTAGCTATTAGGGAAATGCAAATCAAAACCACAATGAAGTATCATCTCACACCTACTAGAATGGCCATTATTAAACAAATAGGAAACTACAAGTGTTAGAGAGGATGTGGAGAAATAAGAACACTTATTCACTGCTGGTGGGAATGCAAAATGGTGCAACCATTGTGGATGATGGTTTGGTAATTCCTCAGAAAATTAAACATAAGAGTTGCCCTATGACCCAGCAATTCCGCTACTCGGTATATACCCAGAAATCTGAAAGAAGGTACATGAACAGATAATTGCACACCAATGTTCACAGTGGCATTATTCGCAACTGCCAAAAGATGGAAAGAATCCAAGTGGCCATCTACTGATGAATCAATAAACAAAATGTGGTATGTACATACAATGGAATATTACTCAGCAGTAAGAAGGAATGAAGTTCTGAAGCCCGTGACAACCTGGATGAACTCTGAGACCTAATGCTGAGTGAAATAAGACAGACATAAAAGGATAAATACTGTACAGTTTCATTAATATGAACTAATTATAATATGTAAACTCATAGTCATAAAATTTATAATATAGGTTACCAGGAGATAGAATGAGGCTACAGAATGGGTAGTGCTTGCCTAATAAATACAGAATTTTTAACCAGGTTGAAATTAAACATTTGGAAATGGATAGAGGTGATAGTAGCTCATTATTGGGATTATAAGAAATAGTGCTGAATAGTCTGTGAATGTGGTTAAAAGGGGTTGTTCAGAGTCATATATGTCACTAGAAAGAAAACTAGAAGTTACAATATATGAGAAGGTATAACACAGTGAACCTTGTGGTGAACAATATCTGTTCTTAATACAACAAATATAAATAAGTTATTTCATGAACCAGAACAAATGTATAACACTTTTACAAAGTGTTAATATTAGAGTGGTATATGGGGAAAAATGTACCTACTGCAAACTATATTATTATAACATATATTAACAGTAATATATTAATATACTTTCATCAACACTAACAAATGTGCCATGGTAATACTAGGGGTCAACAATAGGGGAACATAAGGGGAATGGGGTATTTTAGGTTTTCTTCTTTTTTTAAGGCTATTTGTTATTTTTCTTTTTGGATTAATGAAAACATTCTAAAACCGACTGTGGAAATAATTGCACAACTATGTGATGATACTATAAGCCACTGATTATATACTTTGGATGGATTATGTATAGTGTGTGAATATATTTCAATAAAATTACATAAAAAAGGAAAAAATCAGTAGTGTTTCTAAGTACTAGTAATGAATAATCAAAAGAAATCAAGAAAAAAATTTCATTTACAATCGCAACTAAAAGAATCAATTATCTAGGAATAAATCTAAACAAGGATGTAAAGGACTTGCACACAGAAAACTAAAACACATTGTTGAAAGAAGTCAAGAAAGACCTAAATAAATGGAAAGATGTTCTAGTTTGCTAATGCTGCCAGAATGCAAAACACCAAAGATGGATTGGCTTTTATAAAAGGAGTTTATTTGGTTACACAGTTACAGTCTTAAAGCCATAAAGTGTCCAAGGTAACACAACAGCACTCGGGTACCTTCACTGGAGGATGGCCAATGGTGTCCAGAAAACCTCTGTCAGCTGGGAAGGCACATGGCTGGCATCTGCTCCAAAGTTCTGGTTTCAAAATGGCTTTCTCCCAGGACGTTCCTCTCTAGGCCACAGTTCCTCAAAAATGTCACCTTTAGTTGCACTTGGGGTATTTGTCCTCTCTCAGCTTCTCCGGAGCAAGAGTCTGCTTTCAACGGCCATCTTCAAACTGTCTCTCATCTGCAGCTCCTGTGCTTTCTTCAAAGTGTCCCTCCTGGCTGTAGCTCCTCTTCAAAACATCACTCACAGCTGCACTGAGTTCCTTCTGTTATGTCAGCTCATTTATATGGCTCCAGTGATCAAGGCCCAGCCTGAATGGATGGGGCCATGCCTCCATGGAAATTATCTCATTAGAGTTATCACCTACAGTTGGGTGGGTCACATCTCCATGGAAACACTCAAAGGATTCCAATCTAATCAGCACTAAAAGTCTGCCCCGTAAGACTGCATCAAAGAATATGGCTTTTTCTAGGGAACATAATATATTCAAACTGGCACACCCCCTTTCAGAGCCAGTCCACAGCCCCCCGGTTTCACCCATTGGTCAGACAGAGCACCCGCTCTTCTGGGCTCCCTTTCCTGGATACAGGTGTTTTCTGGCTCTCTAAGGTCAGTCTCTAAAAGCCTCTGTATTTTTCCTTTTTTTTTAAATTAATTTTTTTTTTCTGTCAGTCCCACCTCCTCTCCACTGGGGTTAGTCCATGTTTGTAGCTTGTATTCAGCATCCACATTTGTTAATTAAAACCCTAGTTGGAGCTTGCTCCAAGAATGCTGCTTTCTCCCACAGTGAGGTCCTGCAGCTCAGCCTGCCATGGGGGAGGGGGCTCTTGGCCCAGGTCTGCAGTTTTTACTTACAGATTTTGTGCTGCGATCTCAGCCATTCCACCATTCCAGGTTGGTGTACAATGTGTGGACAGTCACGGTTGTCCCCCAGCAGTTATTCCAGATTATTTGCTAGTTGTTCCTGGTTGTTTATTAGTTGCTCCAGGGGACTAACTAAATTCCACACCTCTCAATGCCACCATCTTGCCCTTCTCTCATGGCTAACCAGGTTTTGACAAGAGTACCAAGTTCACTCAATTGGGGAAGAATAGTCTCTTCAATAAACAGTGCTTGGAAAACTGGATGTCCATATGCAAAAGAATGATGGTGGACCTTTAACTTATACCACATATAAAAATCATATAAAAGTCAACTCAAAATGGATCAAAGGCCTAAACATAACAGCCAGAACTATCAAACTGCTAGAAGCAAACACAGGGAAGCATCTTCAGGACCTTGTATTAGGCAATGTTTTCTTAAACTTTTCACCCAAAGCACAGCAACAAAAGAAAAAATAGGTAAATGAGTCCTATCAAAACTAAAAACTTTTGTGCCTCAAAGGACTTCATCATGAAAGTAAATGACAATCTACACAATGGGAAAAATATCTGGATACAACATTTCCAATAAGGATTTAATATCCAGAATATATAAAGAAATCCTACAACTCAACAATAAAAAGACAAGTAACCCAGTTAAAAAATGGACAAAGACTTGAATTGACATTTCTCCAGAGAAGATATACAAATGGCCAAATAGCACCTGAAAAGATGCTCAACATCATTAACTGTCAGGGAAATACAAACCAAAACCACAGTGAAATGTCATTTCACACCCACTAGAACGGCTACTATTTAAAAAAAAATTATAAGCGTTGGAGAGGATATGGAGAAAGAGGAACACTCATTCATTGTTGGGGAGATTGTAAAATGGTGCAGCTGCTGTGGAAAGCAGTCTGGCAGTTCCTCACACAAATTTTAAATAAAAGCTCTTAAAACAAAAGAAATAGTTCTACTTCTTCAGCCTTATGCATATCAAAAATGCTAATTAATTCTAGTCTCCCTGAACTACTGAAACCTGTTTCTGCAGAACAGTCTAAATTGGGTCAGTGGTTCAACTATAATGTATTAAGCCCATTAAGTTAGTGGCTAACTTGTTCCATACAGAACGAAAGAAAAGGATTCTGATGCATTTCAAGTTCTTCATTTGCATTTGAGCAAACAAATAATAACCTCTGAACTGTAAAAACAGTTCATATTTAGTTATTATAGTCCAATCAATTTTATTCACTTACTAATATTTAAGAACTTTAGTTGCCTTCTATTTGTGTTTGGCGTTACGCTAATTTAGGACCAGGGAGATGTTTACCACCTACAAATGCTCTGGAAATAATTTTAATAAGGTAATTCTGTAGTTAAAAATATTTTTAAAAAAGACAATAAACTGACCGAAATTCTGATTATCTTCAATATGCCAAACATTATTAAACAAGGCTTGCCTCATGGGAAAATGTCAATACTAGACAGTATGTTTGCACTTCTCATCAAATTCTGTCTTGTATTCCTGTATGTTTGTACTGCCCACTCCTCCACACATCCACTTCCCCCCACTCCCCCACCCCAATATCATTTCAGTGCAAGATTTTTAAGGGGAGAGAGAGTGCCTTGCTGAACCGTGTCCTTTGCAAGACCCAGTGAAGTGCTAGGAGACATTCACAGGAAAGGCACAATAAATAATTACTTAACTGAAACAGAAGACTCAATTTCTAAAACGATGAAAAAAAGTAGTTTCTCTGTTCACTGGCATGCTAGAAAGGATTATATAACATCCAGTGACAAAATTCTCTACAATATAAAGGGTACAGTTCTCACCAATCTCGACATCACACATTCATAAATTCTCTATTATGCTGAATCTTGGGAACTGAGCACTTAAGAAAATTTGAGTATTTGAGCGGTCTTTGGTCTATTCTATTTCTAGAACAAGAATCTTCACAAAGCAATTCCAAACATTCCAACCTACTCTTGAAACAGATTGTATCACCTGTGTAGAACTGTTAACTAAGGAGTACTTTTCTGTTATAATTAGCCTATAGTCTTATCAGTTTTGCCTGATTTAAAGGGCTTTACAGGAAAAGAAAGAAAGGCAGGCAGGAAGGAAGAGAGGGAGGGAGGGAAGGAAAGGAACGAGGAAGGGAAACAGGAACTAGAGAAAAACTGGATATATCTATTGACAATGACAGTGGAAACGAATTTTGCTATGTTCTAATGTCTGCTTTTATATATTTTTTTTCTTCTTCAATGTCAGATTCTCAGCTGATATTCCCTGATGATCTGAGAGTAATTATCTCTAGTCATACTGTGCTCCATTCTCCGAACACAGGGCCTGGTACACAGCAAGCACTTAATAAACATTTCCTGAATGAACAAATTGGAGGAATGACAGACTTGAACTGGAAAGTTAGAAATCCATGTGGTATACCAAGTTCCTAGGATAATGGCAAAAGCCTGAAGAGACAAAACCAAAGGAAATTCAAAAGGACTTAATAGACACTGAGTATAGAAAAGTTAGTTTATGTGGGTGATAAGCCAGATATGCTTTATAACCCTGAACCTTAATTTTTAAATCTCTAAGCAATTACAACATTCTGGAGATTTTCTGTCCTTAATCAACATATCTTATGTACTACTGCCATCTACAGTAAGAAAAGCCAAGAGAGCTGAAGGGGAAAAAAAATTTATATAAAGTGTTACACTAAAGGATCTCCTCTGACAAAATTTAAATTTTCACTGTAAGAAACATGCAATTTTTAATCTTCTGAAGAAAACCATGATCACAAAGTGAAATTACAATCCAATGGTCTATAGTCTTGATTTCTAAATTCAGAGCTAAAAGGGGGAATTTTTAAACTTTCTTTGAGTCACAGATCATTTTGAAAATCTAAAAATGAAACCAAAAAACAAAAAACAAAACTATTCATCTCTCCAGTAGGGGAAACCTTAGCGATCTAGACTACAGGTTAATACTTCTGGATTAACCAGATCTTTTAACATCTCAAATCTGTCCTAGAGTTCTAATTTGCCTTGAATAAATAACTTGGTCTCCCTGGGTCTCATTCTCCTTATCTGTAAACTGAGTGAGATGTACTACACGGTGTCTAAGCTCCCACCCAGCTCTATTGTTCTATGAGTTCTCAGCATTTAGAATCCTGCTCAGACTGAAAAGCTGAGTCTTGTCATTATGAGCATGTGCCATTCCTAATCCTCTTGACTTTGGAAATGGGTTTCCAGGACAGAAATGGATGAACACAATGAAAGTAGTTTAATCCTTTTCATATTTTCTACTCCCCCAAAGATTTGATTCCATGGATGGACTGTAAGGTCACACAAGTAACTTCAAAATATGAGTATTCTATTTTTGGCCACAACCATCCATCCTAGATAAGACCTCTTGTCCAGCCAATAATACTTGAGGGAAACAATTTAGCATTACTCATTTCAGGTCTACTGTTAATATATTCAGAGATGGTGAACAAAACAAAAACAAAAACAAAAACAAAAACACAATTCTTTACTTGACCACTGATGGGAGCTTTAGATGATCTGCCTCCTGACTATATTTCTATAACTTCAAAAACTATACTCCTAATAACACTGTCAGAGTTTCTGAGCTATATAAGTCTCTCTAAATTACTTACATCTACTACCCTACAGCCTCAGTTAAGGATAAAAGATCTGACTAATTGAGGGGGAAAAATTCTGGTAAATAGCTACAAGAAAGGGCAGTATCCCAGACTAAAACAGTTACTGCTAAATTAGTTTTTAAAACCACAGAAAACAACAAGACTTTTTGCTTGGGGCCTTTTGAAATTTCTATCTAACACTAAGATTTGGCTTCTACAAGACATATGAAATTTAAAGGGCAGCTGGAGGGGGGAAAACACGTAAGAAGCAAATACATGAGATTTTATTCAAGAACTCTGCAGTAAAAAAAAATGTTTAAAAATCACATTGCTTTCTAGATAAGAGATTGAGGATGGAGAGACAATGTTCAAGAGAAGAGGAAGAAAACCTAAATATGGTTCTAATTGGGGTTGTCTAATTAAGGAACCAAAAAGAAAATTCACTATTTCTGCCCCAAGAACTCAGAACTGCAAAAGCAACCTCAGAAGCAAGGAGACAAATTAAAGCCTTGGGCTGGTCCAGTTCAAGGGAGAGCACCCAAATCTCCTCTCCTTCTTCTGACTTTTGTTTTGCTGATTCTGAAGTTTGTAGTAATTGGGTTGGTAGTACACATGACTACTTATCATTGTCAGATCTAAACTGTGTAACGGCTTACATGTGTATTAGTTTCAAACTGACCATCTCTTTGTAGATTAGCCCTTTGAGAAGAAAAATTGTATGTTTCCAAGAGAGGATTCAAATTTCAGTCTGGTAGCATCACTAAAATACCAACAGAAAATATTCTCTTAAAGTAAAAGAGTACTATAAGGACCTGACTCATAAAACTTGGGGCATGTTTGTTTTAACTTTTGCATTTACATAATACCATTTCAAAATACAGATTTAAAGCCTGGTGCCTTATCTCATTTACACCTTCTGTATGGCTGGTGAGGGGGCAAATGTTTAAGTACATGTTTGAAAACAGACCCTGAGCTAACCTGAAATGGGGACATTTACCTAAGCTTAAGTCTCTGTAAGGTTCAGAGCTCAGTTACATTCTTCACATACTTAGAGTAAACTGCATTGCATCTTTAGCTTGAATTCTGCAGATGATTAACAGCCCTCAACTAACTAAGGGAAATACATTTCTGTGTCTAGAGTGTAGGTATGCACTTTAAGATTTTCTGAAATCATTAAGCATATTAAAAGATATTTTGTCTAAGTAACTGCATTTAACCTAAGTCTATAGTGCTGTACATAATGAGCAAAATTTATCTTTACTGCTCTATAGATGAGAAGATGAAAGTGCTGAAAGTGTTTAAATCTTAGTTACTCTTGCTAATGGTAACTGCAACCATTTAAATTAAGTATAGTTTTAGAGTAGTTGTATGCAAATTTGTTTAGAAAGCTAAGATGTTTAAATTAGTGTTTGGGTAAGTATGGGTGTTAAGAGGTAAGTGGATGTTTACATTTAACTGAAAGTCAAGGTAACATATTCATTAAAAAATATGATACATTCACAATTTTCCTCTCCATCTCAACTTCTGCCATCGTCTTAGATGTTTTCCATTTCTGTATGATGATCCATCCATCACCACAGCCCCTTAGTGCCTTGATTACCTCAACTGCAGTGACCTTCCAACTCCACTGCAGCAATCCATTACCAGTCTTGACCAGAACTGTTTTTTCTGTGAACTCATAGGTGCTGATATCCTACTTTCTCATCCCAATGCCTGTCTTCCCAACTTTCTTACTTCCTCACCAATCCTGCTCTTTGATCTCAGCAAGATTTCCATTTTCTTCTTATTAACCATTCTCCTGAATCAAACCCCAAATCCTGATTTTCGTTATGAGCTGCTCTAAGTGCTGTCACGCTCCTTACATTTCCTATATTTTTAGATAATCTTAGTGAAGGTACCTTATTTTGTAACCAATCCCAATGTGTTGTTTGGATTTTTTTCCCAGGAAGTTATAAACACAGTTCTTTTTTTAACCTCGGGTAGCTTTTTAGAATATACTGAGCATCAGTCTTGAAGTATCTGGATAATTAATCCAGGTTCATAGGTATACACCTACCAAATAAAAAGAATTTTTTCTAATTTTTCTGAAAGTGCTACACACTTCAAATTTCAGTATCATTATAGAAACAGATGACTATTTTCCATGTTTCATTCATTATTTCTACTGCTAAAGATTTAAAAGAACTGGTTTTTCGTCAAATGTCCTTTAGTGGGAAAATTTTAAATTAATAGCTCTAGGTATAAATTAACTCTTGGATCATACATTTAATTTATATGTGAGTAGTACCTTAAGCCAGTAAAGTTTATTTTTTTAAGAAAAAGAAAAAAGGAAGAGAACATAAAATATAACAGATTTCAAATCAACTTAATTTAACAATTAAAAACATGAGAAACTTCACATAGGGAGTTGACACCTTAGTATTACACATCTAGAATCCACAGATACAAACACATGGAGATTAAACATTGAAGAGCCCAATTTCTCTTTTTTCCCCTCAAGACTTAAATAATAAGCTATATTCAGATAAAAAAAAAACTTAAAAAAAATCATTGAGATAACTGAAATTAACTGGAAAATTTAACCAAACAGCTTTACTACAATTATTCTTTAAATTAGTCTTACCTAAGCACATTTTCAAAAATTCTAAGATTTTTCTTACCATTTGGGGTCCAACATTCACATTTATTGGTCCTAAGGTTTTTGGTAAAATTTTTGTTGGCGAGTTGCTGCTGGAAACTGGAAATGCGACAAAAGAAATGTTACCTAAAATGATAACAAAACATTAGGTTAGTGTTCTGCAATATCATGGCCACCTTCTATCTATCTACACATTGGTCTCAACCCTAGCTTTGCTAAAGTAATTTATAATTATCTCAAGAACCAAGTTCTAAACAAGAAGCCTCACTGAAAAGACATAGTAATGACTGCTTTGTTGTAGTAAATACAATTAGTTCTGCTAAATAAGAAATCTATAAAACATACAGTTTCAGACTGACAAATTAACTACTGGACTTTTAGTTGGTTTCTGATTTTAGAGGGAAAAAATATCTAGAGTATACAATGCAAATCATAACTTGCATTAAAGAGTTGAGAAATAAACATATATCTTTATTAGACACCATATAACAAAAATGTATGAAATACAACACAAAAAGTAAGATAAATATATCTATTTAAATTTCTAAATATAGTATAAAATAGTTACACTAAAATTTAATACACTTTTCAAAATGTTGAGTTGCTAGTTTTTTGGATATCATAACACTAGAGAAAAAAATCATGATGCTAACTAGCTACTGATGCTGAGGTTTGTGGGATCTGTGCAGTGTTTTCAAGTGATTTTTAACACTGTAAATTTCAAATTAAAGTAGCAAAGTGCTCCCAAAAAAATAAACCAAAACAAAAAACAACCAATTATTTTTTGAACTACCATATCAACTACTTCACTCTGGAAAAACTTAAGCTTATCAAAGTTTCTCCTAGAATGCAAAAGTGTAACTGAATATAACAAATGAGTTCACCTTGGAAGTATGTGAGAGAGAAGGCCAATAGTGAATTCCTGGGAAAACCAACACTTAGGAGCAGGACTAGAAGGACACCTCCTTCTCAGTCTCCTTCTTTAGATGGCCCCCTTCTTTAGCTGTTTCAAATCTTGGCCACACTCCTTAATCCCCTTCTCACACCCCTTCTCTTATCTCCTAATTGTTATCAGATACCTGCATGTGTATCTCCTGCAGTAAGGAAATCAGGCAAAATTACAGCGCTTCTTCCTCCACCTGTGAACTTCTTTGTACCCTCACATTTTTTTGCCTATTTATAATTTTTATTCTAGTAACATATATATAATCTAAAATTTCTCCTTTTACCCGCACTCACATATACAATTCAGTGCTGTTAATCACATCCATTATACTGTGCTACCATCAAGACTACCCATTATCAAAACTTTACAATCAACCCAAATACCCTCACATATTTTTCTCATATAAGTTACTTCATTCTTCTCTGCTCTGACTCCTCTAGGATCTCACCCATTCCATTACCACCCAATTACACTCATTCAACTATTCCTTCAGTTTCTTTCTCTGTCCATTTGCCATTGTGGATCATTCTCCCTAAAATACCCCATTTTTAGGTCAAATTCTTTATCTGTCTCATGTCCACTCAGAAGGCCTAGTACCTAAATCTGCTTCTCTTGGTCTTGCTATTGGATCATCCACCAAGTGACCCAATTCAGAAATAATCTTCCCTCAACCTTGCTTCTCAACTCCCTTCTCATCAACTGACTACCATATCCTCCTTGCTATCTCCTCAGTCTGGATTGGTTTCCTTTATGCCCTTGGCACAGGTTTAATTTGGAACTTCATGAACTCAGGCTTGAATACAGTTACCCTCTAATTCACTGGTTCACGACTGAGCACTGGACTCGCCCGGGGAGCAATAAAAAATAACTATGCCTGGGCCCCACTCCCCAGAGCTACTGATACAATTGATCTGGGATGAACCTGGGCATCAGATTGTTACAAGTTCTCCAGATGAATACAGTATGCAGCAGGGGCTGAGCATTACTGCTCTAACTGTGTATCCTAAATCAAACAGCTTTCCTCACCCCTTCGCACATCTGCAACAAACAAGTCTTTTAACTGGCAGAACTGTTTTGGACATTCCTCTACTTAAAGCCTCCAAAGACTCCATAACACTTCTGGATGCCTCTCAAACTCCTCAACAACCCACAAAAGCCTGTTTGAAAATCTCACCTGCCTCCCTTCCCACCTTCATCTTCATCTACTCCCTCAATGTGCACTCTACTCTCCAACCAGACTTTCCAGTTTCAGAAAGGATCCAGGTCAATTACAGCAGTTTCCTTCCACTGGGAATGCCCTTCTCTGCTGGGCCAACTCCTACCAGCACTTCAAAATGGACATATTCCACAACATTTACAGATTAATTACTATGTACCAGACTCTGCTCCAGTGGCTTCCCATATATACATCATCTCACCAATGCCTAGAACAGTGTGAAATCAATTATTACCAACTGCATTTTACACATGAAGAAATTGAGACAGAGTGTGGTTAAATAATTTGTACAAGGTCCCATAGCTAGTGACAGCCACAGCCCCACATCCAAAGCTGTAAGTGTCACCTCTTACTTATGTCCCCAGCCTCTTTAAGTCCAGGTCCTGGATGCCCCTCCTCTGGATTCTCATAAAACCTGCTGCTGTGTATTTGTTGTCATTACTGTAAATGGGCTATATCTCTCAACTGCATATCTCAGCACCCAGTTTAGTCCCTGGTACAAAATAGGTGCACAAAATTATAAATGCCATTTGATCAGCATCTTCCTTAACCTGGATGCCAAACTTCCTACACTGCAACCTAAATTGCATCCTTTGTCATTTTTTCAACAAGAATCATAACTCATAATGAGTGTGAAATCAACTTAAACACTGGTCCTTTGTTTATCGACTTTGTTTATAAAGCATGACTGAATCACCAGTATTATCAAAATAGCTTCCCCCACCTTGTAACTATGCAACTGATTTTTTTTTTTAATGTAAAATGCAGTCTTATCAATTCCTAAAGACTGAGGTTTGTGCTGGTTTGAAGCTGTTACGTACCCCACAACAGGCAAGGTTCCTTTCATCCATTTCTGTGGGACAGACCTACTGTGGGTGGGACCTTTTGAATAGGTTGTTTCAATTTAGACGTGACCCACCTCATTCAAGGTGGGTCTTAATCCTTTACTAGAGTCTTTAATGAGAGGATAAAAGGGAGAAAAGGCAGAGAGAGAAAGAAACACCCAGAGAGCTCAAAAACACCCAGAGAGAGCTAATGGAGAATAGCCCTGGAGATGCTAAAAGAGGACCCACAGACGCTCAGAGGGAGCCACTGGAACCAGAAGCTGAAAGCAATGGGACCCAGGAGTGAAGGACCAGCAGATGCAGCCGTGTGCTTTGCTAGCAGACAGAGGAACCCCGGATGCCAGCAGCCTGTCTTCAGAGAAAGTATTATCCTGTTGATGCCTTAACTGAAATATTTTCACAGCCTTACTACTGCAAATTTGCAAGCAAAGAAACCCCCATTGTTAAAAGCCAGTCCATTTCTGCCGTTTGGCAGCTTCAGCAAACCGAAAAAAGGTTATTATTAAAACTCCCCAAATACGATTATTCAGGCATTTATGAATCCACTTAATGGAAGGACAATAATCTGATTCTAGGGAGAGCAGCAGCTATTGATAGACACGTCATAAACTCAATCTCAGAAAGGAGAGGAGTATATCACAGAGCCATGTGAGAAAGAGCACAGCCCTGAAAAAGTATGCCTCTCAGATGTTGATTTTAAAAATGACCTTAATGGAGCTAAAAATTTAAGATGAGATCATCTCTGCCATCCTATGTTAGAAGCAAAAGTTGTTTTTTCAACAGGAATCATAACTCATAATGAGTCTAAAATCAACTTTTTTCACAAAAAGTAATGAAGCAAGACGTACAAAAAGATAAAGTTAGGAAACAGATAGACCCTAATTGTAAAACTAAAGCAGTAACAAAAAAAAAAATTGAGAATATAAAAGTTTGGTCAAAAGAAAAAGAAAAAATCATTAAGCCAGATATGTCATGCCAGTTAAAATACCAAAAGAATTTAGAGGAAACAATAAATTTGACAAATTGGTACTGAAGTGTATCTGAAAGAATAAAGGCAAAGGACAGCCAAAAAAATTTTGAAAGGGAGGGATGATAAAGGGGAAGAGAGAAACTTCAAAACTTTAGCCTATCAGATTTAAAAATTATTTCAAAGCTATAGTAATTGAAATAACATGGAATAGGCAAAGGAGCATACAGAGAAGTTGACAGTGAGTTCAGAAAATAATTCATTTATATATGAAAAATTTGTATATATTAAAGATATGGCATTTCAAATCAATGGGAAAAATGTGAATTATTTAAGAAATAATGCTGGGACAAGAGACTTCCATTAGGAAAAAAGGAACCTTAGATTTCAATTTCTCACCTTGCACAAAAATAATATTCCAGAAAGATTAAACATTTAAACATAAAAATCAGGACCACAAAAGTACTAGAAGAGAGTATTAGAAGACAGCCCATGTTCGTGGCTTGGAAGACTTATTGCTGTCAGTGCTCTCCAAATTGATCTACAGATTTGACATAATCCTGATCATAATTCCAGCTGACATCTTTGTAGAAATTGACAAACTGATTCTAAAATCCACATGGAATTGCAAGGGACCCAGAATAACCAAAACAATCTTGAAAAAGGAGAACAAAGAAGGCAGGCTCACACTTCCCAATTTCAAAACTTTCAACAAAGCAATGGTGATCAAGACAGTGTGGTATTGGAATAAGGACAGACATATAGATCAACGGATCAGAATTGAGAACCCAGAAATAAACCCACGTATTTATGGTTGATTTATTTTTGACAAGATAACAAAATCACACAATGGGTAAAGAACAGTCTTTTCAACAAATGGTGCTGGGATAACTGAGTTATCCAAAAGAAAAAGAATGAAGTTTGACCCTTACCTCATACCATATACAAAAATTAACTCAAAATGGATCAAAGACCTAAATGTAAGGGTTAAAACTATAAAACTCAAAGAAAAAATAAACAGAATGTGAAATTTAAAATTTTTATGTTTCAAGAGACACTATCAAGGTAGAAGATAGTGAAAAAACAACCCACAAAATGGGAGAAAATATTTGGAAATCATGTTACCGGATAAGGGACTTGCATCTAGAATATATAAAGAATTCTTACAACTCAATAACAAAAAGAGAAATAACCGAATTTAAAAATAGGCAGAGGATATAAACAGACATTTCTCCAAGGAAGATATACTAAAAAGACTAATAAGCACATGAAAAGATGCCCAGCATTAATAATCATCAGGGAAATGCAAATCAAAGAACAGAGATATCAACTTCACACCCACTAGAATGGCATTATTTAAAAAAAACAAAAACAGAAAATAACAACTGTTGACAACGATGTGGAAAACTGCAACCCTATTGGATTGCTGGTGGGAATGTAAAATTGTGCAGGTACTTTTGAAAACAATCTGGCAGTTCCTCAAAATGTTAAACATAGAGTTACCATATGAACCAGCAATTCCACTCCTAGGTATACACCCAAGAGAAATGAAAATATTTACCTATCCAAAAACTTGTTCATGAATGTTCATAGCATTCATGATAGCTAAAAAGATGAAACAACCCAAATATCATCAACTGATAAATGGATAAACAAATTGTGGTATATCCACACAATGAGATATTATTCAGCCATAAAAAGAAGTATTGATACATAACACAACATGGATGAACCTTGAAAACATTATGCTAAATGAAAGAAGACAGTTACAAAAGGCCACGTATTGTGTTATTCTATTCACATGAGAGTTCAGAATAGGAAAATCTATACAGACAGAAGATAAATTAGTGATTGTTTAGTGCTGGGGGTTTAAGGTGGGGACAGGACATGGGGTTTGATAGCTAAAGGATATGGGGTTTCTTTTTTAGCTGATGAAAATGTTTTAAAATTGACTATGGTGATGACTACACATATCTGTGAATATACTAAAATCCATAGAATTGTACACTTTAAAGGGGTGAATTATATGGTATACGAATTATACATGAATAAAGATGTTTAAAAAAGAAGAAACAATATTTTTATAATTTGGGGATATAAGCATGTTACAGGATTTAGAACTCCTAAGAGAAAAGATTGACAGATTTGGCTACCTAAAAAGCAAAATTTTCTATAAAGCAAAACAAAAAAGACCCAATATAATTAAAAGACAAATTTCATACCATGTAAACAAATTTACAACACACAGGTCTTTAGATTACTGCCCTTTAAAAAAATGTATAAATCAATAAGAAAAAGGCAATACTTCAATAAAAAATAGAAAAGCACATTAAGAAATACAAATGCAAGTGATCGTATGAAAAGACACTTGGTTTTAAATTTAAAAATTAACATTTTTTTAAAAAAGGAAATCTTTTCATCTAGCAATTGATAAAGACTAAGAAGTCTATAATGCCCTAAGTTGGTAATGATATGGCAAAATGGGCACATTCAAAAGATACTTGGTCCCCAATGTATGTCAAGTATAATGTTAAGCACTACAGGTATTCAATGAACAAGTGACATACCTCCTGCACTCAAGAGGCCAACATATTCTGTTGGTGGAGGGAACAGCGCAGAACCTTTCTGGAGGCAATTTGACAATGTGTTGGACCGTAATCAGGGAGGAGTAATGGGACTGTATGTTAGGGTACAAAATTTTAGAGTACAAAATTTTAAGTAAGCACTTTAAAATCAATAGTACACAATTTAAAGCCTCTTTCCACCTCGACAGATGTCCTTTCAGTTGCCCTCTGGTGCCTAAGTAGCAAGCTGACCTTGGCCTCTGCAATAACATCATAATTAATAATGGACAAACTCTCTGACTAGCAATTCCTCTGATGGAAATATATCCTAAGCATCTAAGCAGATAACAATAATAGATGTCCTAGAATTGCAGTATTGTGATAAAAGCAAAAACCTGGAACAATTTAAATGTTTAAACAGCTTTTATTTCATGTATATGATGGATTTTATACATTTATCTAAAAAATATAAGAAGAGTTGCATGTTTTGCCATGGAAACTACATTTGCACATATATGTTTATACATGCATAAAAAGTCTGGCAAGAAAAATTACAAACTTAATAATGGTTACCTCTGGTGATAGTATAGAGAAGACTTTTACTTTGTTTCATACTTTCTTATTATTTGGAAAAAGAAAATTTGTGAACATGCATGCACTTGTTTTATAACTAAGAAAAAACTATTGCCATTCTGCAAAAAAAAGAGACAAAAGATAATCAGCTACAGCTGAAACAAGATAAAGATCATCTATAAATGAGGTGTTTGTGCTTCATAATTAGTAAAAAAATAAATCTTCTTTAGAAGCCATTAAAAGGGCTTCAAGGATTCCAACAACTGTAATATTCAGATATAAAAGCAGTGTATTTGGCAAAATTTATTTTCATCGAATCAACTAGTTTCAGCAGCAGGTTCTTTTCTTTTCTTTTCTTTTTATGTCCTCAAAAGGACACACTTAAATAGGTTACAAACATCCAGCTACCTGAAATTTCAACCAGGTTAATAGAAGTAAACCAAGCAAAGCCTAAACAAATTTTCTTAAGTACTTGCTTAGTCCACAGCTTCTTGGCAATAGGTGCCTGATACTGTCCAGAAGGAAATTCCCCATACTCAATGTATCTATTATAAGCAAAACCAAACATTTAAAAAGCCTGCCTCGATTTTGGTTCTAGCAATTCTCTGAATTAACTAAGTGAAATCAATCACCTCAGAGAGACTAGGAAACTGAACACTAAAAATTTATGCCAAATCTTGGCACACGCACAAATTTTAGGCTCAGGTTTTATTTCAATTTCTTGAGTAACTGGAAACCTTCTGTTTTCCATTAGAATTGTCTAGACACCAAAGATTCCATTCACTCATAATTCTTTAGAGGGTTCTAGTTATAGTTAATCACCTTCAATATGTCCAATTAAAATGAAAAATTTAGGCAAGTAATTGTGTTTGCCTACATGATACCAGTAAAAATTACTTTTGCACAGAACTGACTTTCTGAAATTTTTTTGATTGAATTAGCTTTAAGAAAACCCTTCTCCTCCCAAGCCTATATCAGATCCTTCCTAGAAGATCCAAATTAGTAACTTACTACAGGAAAGAATATGACTATTTATGGGATTAAAAATCTCTCAAATCAGGGAAGCACAGGGCATACCTTTATAGGACAGGTTAGCCTCCAAACCTAAATAAAATTTAAAAAAAAAATGATCTAAATGGTGATGATGTATACATCTGTCAAACTCTCAGAACTGTAAGTGAAAAAGGGTGAATTTTACTGCATGTAAATTATACAAATAAAAAAAAAAGAGGGAAAAAAGTGACCTAGGCAACTTCACATTTATTAGAAGGTTTATTACAGATTATCCTCTTGCTTTTCCTCCTCTGTTACCTCAATTAGGGCTATTTTGTTTTAAAAAATTTTTTAAGTTTATGTTTTAAACAAATAGTTCACATACTTGTCTAAATTACATCCCTCCAGCTACTGTCCTGTCTCCTGCATCATTACAATCGTTCCCTCTCTGCTGGATCATTCCCAACAGCACATAAATAGGCACTATTTCACCAATCTTAAAAACAACAAGCAAACAAAACTAAAGCCAGCTTTTCTTAACCACACACAGCCCTCTGGCTACCAACTCATTTCTATCGCCCTTTAGAGCACAGCTCTCACAAAAGCTGTCAGTATTTGCTGTCTCCACTTCCTCTCCTGTTTCTTTGAACCCACTCCAATTTTTTTCCCCGTAACTCCACTAAAACAGGTCTTCAAGATCATCTCCATGTTGCTGAATCCAATGGTCAATTCTCAGTCTTCAACTTACTTTAAGTTACCAGCCATGTAGCCTCTTTTTTAATCACACTTTCTTGTGAAAAACTTTCTCACTGGGCACCCCAGCCCTAGCCCACTGGCTATTTCTTCTCAGTCTTGGTTGCTGGTTCCTCCTGTTCAAACATTCAGGAGCCCCTTAGCTCAGCTCTCCAATCTCTTCTCTATTGCCCGTCCTCACGAGATGATTCCAACTAAATCTGTGGCTTTAGTATGCTGATGGCTGCCATGCGTATTTCTCCAGATTAAACCTCTCGCCTGAACTTCAGATTCATATGTCTTCTCATATCTCCATTTTGATGTTTACTGGGTATGTCTAATAGGTATCTCAAACTTAGCATGTCCAAAATCTAATGCCTGACTGAGCCCCACACTCGCCCAGAAACTTCCTTCTCCCATATCTTTCACCTCAGTAATTGCCAATTCCATTCTTCCAACTGTTCAAATCAATGTTGACTCCTCTCTTTACCTCATATCCCACATTCAATCCATTAATAAATCCTGTTAACTCTATCTTGAATACAATTACTTCTCGTCCATTCCAGTGCTACCACTCTGGTCCAAGCCACCATCTCCTGAATTATTGCAACAGCCTCTTAATTCATCCTTCTACTACTTTGTCCTACCACCTACTCCACAAGTCCATTCCTAAACTGTCCAATAAGGCAGTCACTAAATATGGTGCTACGCACTTCAATTGGGCTTGTGTGACTAAAAGCCTGAATTTTAAATTTCTTTTATTTTAATTAACTTAAATTTTAAAAGTGAAGCAGTACAAAATATTTTCTCCTTAAATGCAACTATATGGTTTTGGTAGAACTACATTTTCCTTCAGCTGTTGAAAACTGAACCTATAAATTAAGATGTGCTCTAAAGTATAAAAAATAAACCAGTTTTGAAGACTTAGTATAAAAAATGTAAAATGTCTCGATAATTTGTTTATATTGATTATACATGTTAAATGGTAATATTTTGGATTCACTGGGTTAAATAAAATCAATCATTAAAACTGATTTCAGCCATTTCATTTTACTTTTTTTTAATGTGGCTACTCAAAGATTTAGAATTGCCTAAGTGGCTCATATTATATTACTGAACAGCACTGGTTTATTCTCCATACAGCAGCCAGAATGATCCTGTTATGTAGAATAATCCTCTTCAAAACCCTCTTACTGGCTTCCCATCTCAGTCAGCATAAGTATATATGATGGTCTACAAAGCCCTGTATCACTTGCAACCCTCCTTTCTAACCTTGTTACCTATTAATCTCCATCACTCTCATTCCACTACAATCAAACAGGCCTCTTTGCTGTTCCTCAAACCATGCCAAGCAATTTCCCACCTCATGGTCTTTTCTGTAAAGTTTCCTTCTGCCTGTACCTTTCTTTCCCCAGATAGCTACACATCTTATATCCCTACTTCAAGTTTCTGCTCAGTCATGACCGCATCAAAAATACTTACATCAGCACTTCCTTTCTACTTTACAATGCTTTATTTTTTACCGTAACACTTATCTTTCATATGATATATTGCATATTTATATTTATTTGTGTGATTGCTATCTGTTTATAGCCCACTCACACTCAAAACATTAAGTTCAAGAAGGACAAGAGATTTGTGATCTCACTCACTGCTGAGTCTCCAGCACCAGCACCTATCATGGTGCCTAGCACAGAGCAGGGCTCAATAAATATCTGTTGGAGGAACGAATTAATTAATAAATGAGAATCTGCATGCAAGTGTTATTATACAGAAGTCAAGGGAGAGAAGACACGGGCATACAGTGTAAACTAAGTCTCTCCCCATCTCCAACTACTACACAACCATTCCCTTCCCGAGTGACAGGACCATTGCCAGTTCTTATAGACCATCCAGAAAAACTCTAGGCATATACAAGCATATATGCATAAATAACCTTTCTTTATACATAGGGTTGAATACTATATCAGTTTGCATGCTGCTTTTTTTTTTTTTTTTTTTTTTTTTGGGCTTAATACTATAGATTTGTCTCAGATGTCTCCACATCGGTGTAAATAGTAATGCTTCAGTATTTATTCTGTTAGCTACACAGCATTTCTTTTTATGGCTCTAACACTTCATTTATGAGTCTGTTATTAATGGAAAATATTTTACTGTTACAAAGAACACGAATAAAATCTTTTAATATCACAAATAACATTGCAATGACTATACAGATATAGACAATGACTATGTCTTTATAGTACTGGTTGTGCAAATTTACCCTCACTTCAGAAATGTATGAAAGTGCCCATTTCACAACTTCTCAACAACTAAGTACGCTATCAAACTTTATTTTTGCCAATTTTTAGGTTAAAAATAGTATCTCATTTTCATTTTATCTTTTGGTTTTAAGTATTACTATGAGTAAGACTAAATATCTTTTGTTTAAAAGTCATCTAAAATTTCCTTATTGAGGATTATACCCACTTTTCTATTGGTTGTTGATTTTTTTAATTGACTTTGTAGCTATTTAAATATTATGGTTAAGTTTATTCTCTGTTACTCCTGCTGCAAATATTTTTCCCAACTTGACGTTTGTTTTTTGCTTTTCTATATGATTTTTCTTTGCACATTTTTTAGAATGCAGTCAACTTTATAATTCCTTTTATTATGACTTTTGTATCATACTTAAAAAGGCCTTGTAAATATGTTTAAATAAAAAAAAAAAAAAAATGAAGGCGATCAGCGGAATTCCAAGATTGATTTATTTACTTTTGCCCCCCACTTTGGAGGTGCACATTATACGTGGACATGCTATATTTCACTTATCTTAAAGGCTCTGCATTTCTAATTGGATATGCCGGTCTTTTAAGTTAATTATGATTAATTATATGTTAAGACTGTATTAAACACCCTCCATGTTTTCTTATAATACTGTAATGCCTTCATTTTAAATTTTAAATCCCTGACCCACGTTTTTATGGCATAAGAAGTAAATGATTCAAGTTTATTTTTCTCCAGATGGCTACCTTTAATGCATAATACACTCCCTATCCCCACAATGATATGAAATGCTACTTTTATCACTTACTTATTTGGGTCAATTTCTCAACTTTCTATTCTGCTCCATTGATCAGCCTATTCATGTGCCAGTACATAATTTTATTAAATTGATTATTAAGATTTCCACTGGAAAATAAGCAGAGCCAAAGAAAGTGTAAAGTACTTCTTTCCTTCTCATACTACTCCTTTAACTATTTTTTGATAACTACTGTAAAGTACTACCAATTAGCTACCAAAACTACTACTAATGAGGTCAAGTTACAGTTTGATTCTAGAATGGGCCAATTCGTTTTGCAAAGAGAAAAGATTCCCACAACCTTAAGACTATTTCTAATTTCAGCCAGCCATCTAGAAAGCAATGTATGCTATTAAAAACAAAATGGACAATGGAGAAAGGTTATGGATGACTCAGGTGATATCTATCACCTTTTTTTGAAAAATAGCTTAGGTCTGGTAAGTAAACAATACTATCTTCAAAAATGAAACACATAATTAGATTAATAACTCAGAATTAATTTGAAAGGACAACATCAGCAAATGGAAAATCAAAATCCGGAAGATAAATACAGCATTGTCCATTTATAATGTGTATTTCTGGGGAGGGAGGCAAAGGTAAACAAACTTTGCAGTTATTCTGACTTTCATTTTTATGTTTAAACATATTCAGATATCTTCCTTTAAAAAAGTGTTTTAATTCTATTTACTAGCTAGCTACTACCTCAACCTTATTCTCACAAATTATTAAATTCATTGCCCAGCTGCACATTATACCACATTATGTTCTATTTTGGTACATCTGTAGTCAGTCATGCTCACAAAGTTCTCAAGATTAAATCCAAAGGCCATCACCATTATTCAACTTTTTAACTTTGGTGACCATAAAATCACTATAATCAGGATGGGAGAGAAACAGAAAATAGAAGTTCATAATATTGCCAATGTTTAATGGTAAAAGTGACTTCTGAATTTGTGTCTGTTTGATTCCCCAATGGACATCACGCATTCCACAGTGCATAAGATAGAAGATAGGAAAGGCACATTCCTACACATCATGGGCATGGATGCAAAAGCCTGGATGCTTTCACAGCTGTCAGAACACAGGACTTCTATGTTTCTCCCAACTGGACCACCTAACCAGAATCTTTCCATGAATCAAAGAAAGGATCTTTGAAGTGGCCATAACAAGAAGCAGCTCTACAGCCCTAAATAAGCAGCTCTATATAACCCTAAGGTTATACACCTCAATAGGTCAATAAATCTTGTATGCCAGTCCTTCTTACACTCTTTTCCTAAAGGATCAAATTTCTTGGCTTTGATGAGCACTTTCACTCAGAAGACACCCTTTAAAATTTAGCTAGCTCCTTTTCTCTCTGTTATCCAGAATCATAAATGCCATGGATTCTTTAATTCCAAAGGAGAAAAGAACACTTCTTTCTCCATATTCTCACATGCCAGGATTTAAACCTTGCTTCTTTATTTCTTAAGCAAACTCCTTAATTCCAGCTTGGATATCTGGAATATAATAATTGTTTTCATTTAGCTCATCAAACCTCAGGGTTAAAAGATCTTACAAATCATTTTGTCCATTCTTCCTAGGTCTTTTTTTCAGGTTCTTTCCCTTCAATATTTTTAAATGCCCACCTGAAAGTATTTGTTTCACCTGCAGGTTTGATCCTTCTGCTTTATTTCTAGTTACAGCATGTCAATTTGTCCTTTTTAAATTACCCTGCTCAGTCAAGGAAACCTTTTAATTCTTGATTTTCTCATTTCTCTTCCACCTGCTTAATTAAAATTTCCTATTTTGGGGCAAGGCATCTTCCGATTAATAGCTGACTAAGCTTACCATATGCTCTCGCCCCTCCCCATCCACCCCTCCCAAAAAAAGCTTGTTTCTTCCAATCCTTCACCTCAGTTCTTCCCAAATGTGTCCGGCCATAAGATCACTGTGGGGAAGAATCCTCTTATTCAAAATACACATTCCTGGGCTCTGCTAGACACTTGAAGAATCAGAAACTAGGTGGGGAATCCATATTTTTAACAAATGCCTCAGATGATTCTTTTGATGAGGCACAACTGGGAAAGACTACTTCAAGACCCTTTTTTCTCTTTGTTCAAACTAAGAAAGTATGGATTCTAAGTAGACTCTATTAAACTTATCTCTATTTTTAAAAAGAGAAAGGACTGAGTTGATCTTTATTTCTTCAGTCTCTTAAATGCCCTATCTTTTCAATGTTTGGCCCATTTTCAACCATTACTTTACTCTGAGCACAATCACCACTGCCAATACACCCACCAGGTGGCACACAGACACTGTCTCAGGCTTAGTAAAGGAGAGAGTGAAAAGCAGCACATTTTATCTTGTAGCAACAGCCACTGAATGGCTAGAGTAGTTCAAAGCAGCTGGGTGCAACCACGAGGATCAGAATTTATGAGCACTGAAATACCCAAGGGCACTTAACTGGAAATCATTCTCATGGAGGAGTTCACAGCCCCTCTTACATGGTAACCTGCCCCAAACAAATAAATCATTTAACATTTACTGTCAACTGAGACATTTTCCCAATATTTATAAAAGGTGACTGATTGCAGATGAATTTAAAATTAAAAACTTGGGTTCTTAAAATTATTATAAAACTTTAGGACACAAACTCAGGCTAGGAACCACCCATAAATTAAGAGCAGTTCTTTTCTTTAGTATATAATAAAAGGGATCATTGTATTCCATAATACCATACTAAATAGCTTACTCAAAATTGCAATGTTATTGATATTCTTATTTCAATAAGATTTTCCACTTAAGTATTATCGAAGCTACATTTAAATGATTTGTGAAGAGCAAGAAATCATAAAGTTAGAAATCAGTGTACACAAAACTTCCTCGTATTAAAATATTATCCATTAAAAGATTTTGTAAATATTTATATATAAGTTCTACTCCATCCACCTGGCACATAGCAGATGCTCAGTTAGTGGTCTCCTCATTTTTGTGTTGGGGAAACTGCTAAGAATTACCAAACTTTGCAGTACAAGTAAACAAAGTATCTAAAACAAAGCTACTTGCTGATGGTCTCCAGCTTTAGAGTTATGATTCAGAAGTTCACTTGAAAATTGGCTGCTTGAAACTTGGTAAAAAGAAACAATATTAAATGACAAGCTCTTGCATCCATTCACAGTGCCGAGTTAACTCACAATATACTTAAAGCACAGTACTCATACTATTTCATCTGTTCCCAAACAACAGCGCAAAAGGTTCCCTTCTCATAAAAACACAGTCACCAGGCATATCTTCCCTCTTACCCAAACCCCAGACATGGCAGATGTCTAGGTAACCATTAGTTATTTCTAATTGAATGTATGTGTGTGTAAGACAGAGAATGTCCCAATCAGTCACTTTCTGAACATTCTGACTTGGACAACAATGAGTAAGTAAGGCTCAGATTCCCCTAACCCTCAGTTTTGTACTACTGCAGAGTTCATACAGAAAGCAAGAGCCACAGGTACCTCATTCCCGAAGTCTTAGTTATATTTTAAATAGTAAAATCAACTGCTGATGGATGTGTCTATTAGACTTAAAGCTGAATTAGGAAAGTGCTTTTTTTTTTCTTTTCCTTCAGACACTAACAACCTATATATCCATGGTATAATAAAAATGAATATACTTCTCTCTATCATAATCTGAATGCATGCTCAACAATTCCATGATAATTTTCTTCTACAAAAACAATGAAGATTTATTTTAAAATAATTTAACAAATCTGTTATTAATTTGAAGACTTAACAGTCAACTATTTCTGTATTGCTAATGCTGTTTTCTTTAAGTCACTTTTTGTCATGCCTATTATATTTATCATTGTAAGTTACATTTTTGATAACTAAAACCTATGATATTGTCATAGATTTATATCACATGTGGGGCCACCAACTTTTTATTCAAGGTGGTCTGTTGCATCAAAATTATGTATTCTGTGGTCAAAACTGTGAAAGTTCTTACTTTGGTCATACTTGTGGTTTATAAATCTACTTATTTTACTTATCTTTAAAAAAAGAAAGGGAGGGAGGGTTCAGAAGGGAGGGAACAACTGCTACATGTTACTTTTCCTTAAACAAGCAAAATGTATGTAAACCAATTAGGTTCTCTACTAAAAACTCTCACCTTAATCTTAATTTAAAAATTAATCAATTAAAAAAATCCCTAAATTCTGTTATCATTATTTAAAGAAAAGCAAATCTTCAGGGAAGCTCACATAGCTAAGAGCAACACAAATTTTTCATAATCTCCTTAAAGGTTAATATTTTTATCTTCTAGTCTTCTCTTCAGACCAATTAAACATTTAGACAACTGTATGATATTTTATCTACAAACAAATTTTGAACTATGTCTCAAAACTTTTTGGCTATTAAAGTACAAAGCAATTTCTTTTGGGAGTAATGGAAAAGTTGTGGTAATGGATGATGGTGATAGCTGTACAACATTGTGAATGTAATTAACACTACTGAATTATATATTTGAATGTGGTTAAAGGGGAAATTTTAGGTTGTATTTATGTTACTAAAATAAAAATTAAAAAAAAAAGATGAGAGGATACTAAGGGTTTCAGAAGGAGGGAGAGATGAATAGATGGAGCAAAGGGAATTTTTAGGGCAGTGAAACTGTCGGGTATGATAATGTAATGGTGACTACATGACATAATTCATTCATCAAAACTCACAGAACTGTATCACACAAATAGTGAACCCTAATGTAAAATAATATAGCAATAATGGCTTATCAAGTATTACAAATGTACCATGCTAATCAAGATACTGTTAACGGGAAATTGTGTGAAGGAAAAGGGTGATATAGGAACCCTCTGCACTTTCTGATCAATTTTTCTGTAAACCTAAAACTACTTTAAAAAATAAAATCTATTAATTAAAAAAAGTACAAAGCAATTACTATTAATTTTACAGTGTAACTATGGCAACTAGTTACTAAATGCCTAACAGGTGAAAGACCTGGTACTCAGTGCTGGTTTTTCAAGATCTAACTTTAAGACATGCATAAAGTTAAAACATGTATAAATGCACATTATAGCAGAGCACAACACTTCTCTTTGTGTTCTTACAAAAGTAAAAGGCTTCCTCTTTATTTATCACAAATTCCACAAATCCAGAAACTATTTTTTTTACTTTGGCTGTTTTCATTACGTACATATTGCCTTCAAGCTCTTCCATCCTACTCTTTTCAGCAGATAATCATTCTCCTCTTTCCATTAGCAACCAATCCAAGCTTACCATCTTTCTTTTTAGAGGCAAACTGCAATACATCATTTCAGTTAAACCCACAATAGTTCTTCCACACTTCTTATTCAAATGTCTTTTCAAATAAGTCTTGTATTTCTCATAGAAGATGAAATGACCTATCAACATATACAATTGATGTTTCATATTTTAATTTCTTTTTGTGCCTTAGTACCACTACTTATTCTGCAACTGCAAACTTTTGCAACCTCTGAGTATTCCCTATCTATTTTATAATGGCTTAGATTTTTGGATAGTCTATATGATTTAATATTCAACTTCTTCCATAAGTTAAATGCATTAAAATTAACTTTCCCACATTTTCATTAATTACACACAACAGAAATCTGAAGATAGAAAAAGCCTCTCCAAAAGTAATGTTACTCAGACTATGTTACCATATTTCTGATTTTTCAAATCCTGATTATAAAGAATAAATTTCAAATGATTAGGTTTTATATATTCACTGATTAAGTCAGATTTATGACCTCCCCCTCCCCATTCCAGCTACTGTGAGTTTTGAATGAAAGGACCTCAGTTGTAACAGAAGAAACATCTGTTGCTTTTTTCTCCATCAGGGCTTTCCTAACTGAAAGAAAAGCTCTCCGCCTGACCTCCCCTCCCACTTTCCCTCCCTGCCCACACTAAGTGCCTTAAAACTTTTTAAAAAATAAATGCATTAAATTATTTAAAATTTTACTGAATATTTTTTAAATGATACAGTTTCTCTAGAAACATTTACTTTTTTATTGAAGTCCAAAGAACATCTAAATGCTATACACATGAAAAAGACGGGACTGATGGAATATTAACTGTAATTAAAACGCAGACTTCCAAAGTAGACTTGAAGTGATCAACTCAGTCAAGTTGCCACACATTCCAGGCTCACTCAGAATTGCCTAGGGTTAAGATTTTCTTCAAATTATCCATAATCATATAGGATAGTGTATGCTATATTTTCTTTGCCAATCCAAAGCTAACATAATGGCAGTCACTGCCCCAAGAGACAGACACCAAATGGTGCCACCCACACTCTCACACTGTGCCTCATAATAAACCATAAAGCAGTGGAATGCACCGGCCCCTTTATGAGCAAACAATGCCTGAGATTCATTAGAATACAGCTGACATTTTCAAAGCACAAATACTTCTAAGAAAAATGTACTAGAAAAAATAGGAATGAAACAGCTATAAAAGCTGAAATATCTTTCAAGTGTCAGGTTTATTTCTAAAGATCCTGAGGAAGGAAATTTGCCGTTGACAATTTAAAAGTATCATAAGTGGGAAATTGCATAGCTAAGGGCAAAGTTTCTTTTATTAACTACTGGAAAGAAATGAAAGTAAAGACTATCATTTGAATTGCTCTCACTAGTAATAACCATGAAGTACCTTTAAAATTATTCAAGTCCTCAACTGCTTCTTTAGTTCCTGAATAAAAAAAAAAAAAAAAAAAAAAAAAAAAAGGAGCTCCAGATTATGGTCACATTTTAATTAATTTATATAAGTAACAATGATAAAGTAAACTAAATCTACCCCTCCCCCCCCCCAGCCCACTCCAAACCCCATACCCTGTAGTTTTCTTTTCCGCAACAAGCAACGAGACGTCTGTATTTCAGCGTGCTCCTAGGTATTATCAATTTAACATTGCTGCTGTTTAAAGAATATAAAATAAACGCTGTAACAACTTACCCAGCAGTAGGAACAAAATGATCTCTCTTACCTGGTCTAAGGAAGCATGCCTTTCACTGCAGTACCAACAACACTCTACAGTCTTTGTTACCATTCAGTGGAAACTTGAGACTGTGTCAGACATAAGCAATCGAGCTCAGGAAAGATCCATTTAAAACACTTCTCAGTAAAACTAAAAAGATGCTCAAGAAAACTGTTTAATTAACTGGCTTTAAAAATCCCTATGAATACCACCTAATGTAACAAGGACACTTCAAAAGAAACTGGAAGTGCAGGTCTTAAGAGACCAAGAAAGGACCTTTAAGGTACCATTCTATGAAGGACTTTGTTTTCATATTTAAGTTTTAAAAAAATATATATGCTTAAAATGTATGTGGTGAAACAGTGAAATGTCTAACTGTAAGCTAACATTTCTCTAAAAAACCAAATCACTTGAATTTTAAGTACCTAAAAAATAAGATCAAACTTACTCATGAAACCTGCATAATATGAATTATACATTGCAGGGTATATGCTGGCTCCAAAGAAGTCATGAAGCAGGAGATCTTAATGCATCTTGAAAGGAGAGTAAAAACATCGTGAGTTACCAAAAAAAGAAAAAAAGGGGGGAGGGGGAGGAACCTCTTGTAAAGCTGGTTGGGGTTTGTGAACCTGTAATAACTGTCCACCTCTTTCTGGGAGGAAAAAAAAGTACCGGTCTGCTCCCTTGAGATAGGCAGCTATGCTTCAATTCCAAAATGAATGACAGGTCCATTTCTGATATCAACTAAGAGCAGCTTAGTTGTGTTAGATTTTTTTTTTTTTTACTTTCCACACGGTTAGAAGCCTTAACATTTTCAGGTTGCTAACTACCTTCATTTCTAGAGTTAAGTACGTCTCTCCATTTTCTCAGGAGAGAACACAATTATGTTGTCCTAGTTTTTTAAATGATTAATTAAAAATACATACCTAATCATCTTACTCAGTTTTCCTAAGCAGGAAGCTGAACAAAAGATGACCTCTTAAGATCCTTTCCAAATCTATTCTTTGCAAAATCAGATAACCATATGACTAATTATCAATATTAATAAACTTTTCCTGACTCCCTGGTATGTTGGCATAAGCAGAAACAAAAAATAGGTACCAAACATTAAAAATAAAGTAGCTGAGATCATAACATTTTTAACTACATGTAAAAATGATTTTTCAAAGTACATGTCTATGCTTATACAAATTCAAAACATTAAACACCTCGACAACATATAATAAATGAATGCCTATTATGAGCCAGACTATTTTGAGCACTGGGAATATAGCAGTGAACACAAAAGACAAAAGTTGGACAAAAATTCCTGTCTTCAGTGAATTTATTAGTTAATATCCCAGTTCCCTATGAGTACAACTTTTCCAGATAATTAAAGTCCTTTCCTTCTTTGATTAGCCACCACCTAATATGAAATATCCTCTTTGAAAATAGCTCTTGACAATAGCCCCAGAAGGGCAAGGATTCTGTGCTTTGTTCACTGCTCTATCTTCTATGTTTAACAGAATGCCTGTTAGACTTTCAAATAAATATATATTTATAGAATGACACAGAGTAAAGGGAGCTTTTTCTTAGTCAAATGTTTTCTTTACAAACAGACTATGCAGTAGATATATTACTCTTACATGCATACAGAGATACACCAACGATGATATAATATAGTTAAATTAAATCAGGTTGTAAACATACTAATTGAAACAAATTAGAAAATACAAACTATATGGCCCTGTATCTTTTCAGATTCCAAAAATCTATTTCCATCATCAGATGATGTGAGATCACTATCACATTTAAGTAAAAGAATCAGTAAAAATTCTATATAATCTAAGTTTTTGTGGATTGTCAAATTTCAGAGGAGTTTTGAATAAAAAAAGAAACTTGGAATTACACAGCATCTGATCACTTTTGTGGGTTAAAATCTTGTATGTTTTTATATATACCCATATCTCAAAATAATTTTAAACTCCCCATCCTGCTTCTCACCATTCTTCACTTTCTTACCAAAAAGCACACAGAGAATATAAGTGCATACCCCTACCTTTCAGATCAGCCAGAAGTGCTCATTCAAGTCACTTAAGGCCAGAAAAATGCAGATGCAAGATATAGTCACATATATTCTGTTCCTTAAAATAAAAGGAAATTAAACTTTCAGGTACTCAAATACATTTACTTCTAAATACCAGAGCATTTCCCCATCTACCCCCGGAGAGCTGGACCATGATTGCAAGTTCAAATATAAATTAGCTGGAATATTCACACATTCCATATATGTTTTAGCATAAACCTAACGGCAACTCAAAGTCAGGAAGAAATGTGATGAATGAGGTCAAGCAATGGGTAAAAAAAGGTAGGGCCAAAGGAGGATTCCAATGCTCCTGCAGGAGCAACTTTCCTACTCCTTAGCCACCATCCATTCCTTCCTTTGACAAAAACTTTTTGAGTACCAATTATTTATCGGGCACTGAACTAGGTGTCAAACTGACCAGCTCCCTAATGCCTACTCCATAGATCTGACCTTTGACCACTTTCTGTTCCTCCACCTTTTTTCATTTTTCCCTTCTCCCTGCTTGCCTTCATTTCCAGGGCCCCTTCTCCAGTTCCATATTCTTCATTCACACTGCCCTTCAATCTACCCCATGCCTTTCTCAGCAAATAGCATAATCATTACGTTCAGTGTTCCTTTACAAGAGCATGACACAGTGTGGGAAAATTCATGGGACTTCCCAGTGACAAAATAAAACGCATCTTATATAGGTCCTCTCAAACAATTTTGCCTTAATATTTCATAGAAATCAATCGAAGCAGCATATTAACTACAACTGATTACCTGGAAAACACCAAAGAAGCCTAAGCACTCTGCCCCCTACTTTTTTTTTTTTTTCATTTAATTAATTACTTTATTCATAGCTTAGTCCTGTACATGCTCAGGTGTGAAGCTGGAGATGAATTCCTGTATTATCACAGTATTACACCTCATATTCTTTCTTCTCATAGTGAGTTTGACTGTGAGTCAATAAGACAAGATGTACCTCAAAGTAACTAATTTCCAGAATTGGTACAAGCATATGATAAGTACGATTTTTTTTTTAATGTTTATTTTTTATTTTTTCATTTTTATTGAGATTGTTCAGATACCATACAATTATCCAAAGATCCAAAGTGTACAATCACTTGCCCCTGGGTACCCTCATACAGCTGTGCATCCATCACACTTAATTTTTGTTCAATTTTTAGAAACTTTTCATTACTCCACACAAGAAATAAAGTGAAAGATGAAAAAAGAAAAAAAGGAAAGGAAACTCTAATCCTCCCCTATCCCTAACCAACCCCCCTCAATTGTTGACTCCTAGTACTGATATACTACATTTGTTACTGTTTATGAAAAAATGTTGAAATACTACTAACTGTAGTATATAGTTTGTAATAGGTATCTAGTTCTTCCCTATATACCCCTCTATTATTTTTTTCCCTTTAAACTCTCCTTTATTTTTTTTTAAATCATCATTTTATTGAGATTTATTCACATATCACGCAGTCATACAAAACAAATTGTACTTTCGATTGTTTACAGTACCATTACATAGTTGTACATTCATCACCTAAATCAATCCCTGACACCTTCATTAGCACACACAGAAAAATAACAAGAATAATAATTAGAGTGAAAAAGAGCAATTGAAGTAAAAAAGAACACTGGGTACCTTTCTCTGTTTGTTTCCTTCCCCTACTTTTCTACACATCCATCCATAAACTAGACAAAGTGGAGTTTGGTCCTTATGGCATTCCCAATCCCATTCTCACCCCTCATAAGCTACATTTTTATACAACTGTCTTCGAGATTCATGGGTTCTGGGTTGTAGTTTAATAGTTTCAGGTATCCACCACCAGCTACCCCAATTCTTTAGAACCTAAAAAAGGTTGTCTAAAGTGTGCGTAAGAGTGCCCACCAGAGTGATCTCTCGGCTCCTTTTGGAATCTCTCTGCCACTGAAGCTTATTTCATTTCCTTTCACATCCCCCTTTTGCTCAAGAAGATGTTCTCCATCCCACGATGCCGGGTCTACATTCCTCCCCGGGAGTCATATTCCACGTTGCCAGGGAGATTCACTTCCCTGGGTGTCTGATCCCATGTAGGGGGGAGGGCAGTGATTTCCCCTTTCAAGTTGGCTTAGCCAGAGAGAGAGGGCCACATCTGAGCAACAAAGAGGCATTCAGGAGGAGACTCTTAGGCACAAATACAGAGAGGCCTAGCCTCTCCTTTGCAGCAACCATCTTCCCAAGGGTAAAACTTATGGTAGAGGGCTCAACCCATCAAACCACCAGTCCCCTATGTCTGTGGTCATGTTAGCAACCATGGAGGTGGGGTAGGCGAATACACCTGCATTCTCCACAGGCTCCTCAAGGGGGCACTACATCTTTTTTTTTTTTCCCTTGTTTGTCTTTTTTCTTTTTTTTTTTTTTTTAACTTTCCCTTCTTTTTTAAATCAACTGTATGAAAAAAAAAGTTAAAAAGAAAACAAACATACAATAAAAAAACATTTCAAAGAGACCATAACAAGGGAGTAAGAAAAAGACAACTAACCTAAGATAACTGCTTAACTTCCAACATGTTCCTACTTTACCCCAAGAAAGTTACATAATATAGCAACATTTCAGTGAACTTGTTCCTACTACATCCATCAGAAATTAACAGACCATAGTCATTTCTGGGCATCCCCAGAACGTTAAATAGCTTATCTGTTCTTCTTGTATTATTGTTCCCCCTTCCTTAATTGCTCTCTACTGCTAGTTCCCCTACATTCTACATTATAAACCATTTGTTTTACATTTTTCAAGGTACACATTAGTGGTAGCATGTAATATTTCTCTTTTTGTGCCTGGCTTATTTCGCTCAGCATTATGTCTTCAAGGTTCATCCATGTTGTCATATGTTTCACCAGATCGTTCCTTCTTACTGCCGCGTAGTATTCCATCGTGTGTATATACCACATTTTATTTATCCACTCATCTGTTGAAGGACATTTGGGTTGTTTCCATCTCTTGGCAATTGTGAATAATGCTGCTATGAACATTGGCGTGCAGATATCTGTTCGTGTCACTGCTTTCCGATCTTCCGGGTATATACCGAGAAGTGCAATCGCTGGATCGAATGGTAGCTCTATGTCTAGTTTTCTAAGGAACTGCCAGACTGACTTCCAGAGTGGCTGAACCATTATACAGTCCCACCAACAATGAATAAGAGTTCCAATTTCTCCACATCCCCTCCAGCATTTGTAGTTTCCTGTTTGTTTAATGGCAGCCATTCTAACCGGTGTTAGATGGTATCTCATTGTGGTCTTAATTTGCATCTCTCTAATAGCTAGTGAAGCTGAACATTTTTTCATGTGTTTCTTGGCCATTTGTATTTCCTCTTCAGACAACTGTCTTTTCATATCTTTTGCCCATTTTATAATTGGGCTGTCTGTACTATTGTCATTGAGTTGTAGGATTTCTTTGTATATGCAAGATATCAGTCTTTTGTCAGATACATGGTTTCCAAAAGTTTTTTCCCATTGAGTTGGCTGCCTCTTTACCGTTTTGAGAAATTCCTTTGAGGTGCAGAAACTTCTAAGCTTGAGGAGTTCCCATTTATCTATTTTCTCTTTTGTTGCTTGTGCTTTGGGTGTAAAGTCTAGGAAGTGGCCTCCTAATACAAGGTCTTGAAGATGTTTTCCTACATTATCTTCTAGGAGTTTTATGGTACTTTCTTTTATATTGAGATCTTTGGTCCATTTTGAGTTAATTTTTGTGTAGGGGGTGAGGTAGGGGTCCTCTTTCATTCTTTTGAATATGGATATCCAACTCTCCCAGCCCCATTTGTTGAAAAGACCATTATGGCTCAGTTTGGTGACTTTGGGGGCCTTATCAAAGATCAGTCGGCCATAGATCTGAGGGTCTATCTCTGAATTCTCAATTCGATTCCATTGATCTATATGTCTATCTTTGTGCCAGTACCATGCTGTTTTGGCAACTGTGGCTTTATAATAAGCTTCAAAGTCAGGGAGTGTAAGTCCTCCCACTTCGTTTTTCTTTTTTAGAGTGTCTTTAGCAATTCGAGGCATCTTCCCTTTCAAAATAAATTTGATAACTAGCTTTTCCAAGTCTGCAAAGTAGGTTGTTGGAATTTTGATTGGGATTGCATTGAATCTGTAGATGAGTTTGGGTAGAATTGACATCTTAATGACATTTAGCCTTCCTATCCATGAACATGGAATATTTTTCCATCTTTTAAGGTCCCCTTCTATTTCTTTTAGTAGAGTTATGTAGTTTTCTTTGTATAGGTCTTTTACATCTTTGGTTAAGTTGATTCCTAGGTACTTGATTTTTTTAGTTGCTATTGAAAATGGTATCTTTTTCTTGAGTGTCTCTTCAGTTTGTTCATTTCTAGCATATAGAAACATTACTGACTTATGTGCATTAATCTTGTATCCCGCTACTTTGCTAAATTTGTTTATTAGCTCTAGTAGGTGTATCGTTGATTTCTCAGGGTTTTCTAGATATAAGATCATATCATCTGCAAACAATGACAGTTTTACTTCTTCTTTTCCAATTTGGATGCCTTTTATTTCTTTGTCTTGCCGGATTGCCCTGGCTAGCACTTCCAGCACAATGTAGAATAACAGTGGTGACAGCGGGCATCCTTGTCTTGTTCCTGATCTTAGAGGGAAGGCTTTCAGTCTCTCACCATTGAGTACTATGCTGGCTGTGGGTTTTTCATATATGCTCTTTATCATGTTGAGGAAGTTTCCTTCAATTCCTACCTTTTGAAGTGTTTTTATCAAAAAGGGATGTTGGATTTTGTCAAATGCTTTTTCAGCATCTATTGAGATGATCAATTGATTTTTCCCTTTCAAATTGTTAATGTGTTCTAATACACTGATTGTTTTTCTTATGCTGAACCATCCTTGCATGCCTGGAATGAACCCCACTTGGTCATGGTGTATGATTTTTTTAATGTGTCTTTGGATTCGATTTGCAAGTATTTTGTTGAGGATTTTTGCATCTATATTCATTAGGGAGATTGGCCGGTAGTTTTCCTTTTTTGTAGCATCTTTGCCTGGTTTTGGTATTAGATTGATGTTAGCTTCATAAAATGAGTTAGGTAGTGTTCCATTTTTTTCAATGTTTTGAAAGAGTTTGAGTAAGATTGGTGTCAGTTCTTTCTGGAAAGTTTGGTAGAATTCCCCTGTGAAGCCATCTGGCCCTGGGCATTTATTTGTGGGAAGCTTTTTGATGACTGATTGGATCTCTTTGCTTGTGATGGGTTGGTTGAGGTCTTCTATTTCTTCTCTGGTCAGTCTAGGTTGTTCATATGTTTCCAGGAAATTGTCCATTTCTTCTACATTATCCAGTTTGTTGCCATACAGTTGTTCATAATATCCTCTTATAATTTTTTTAATTTCTTCAGGATCTGCAGTTATGTCACCTTTTTCATTCATTATTTTGTTTATATGGGTCTTCTCTCTTTTTGATTTTGTCAGTCTAGCTAGGGGCTTGTCAATCTTGTTGATCTTCTCAAAGAACCAACTTTTGGTGATATTTATCCTCTCTATTGTTTTTTTGTTATCTATGTCATTTATTTCTGCTTTAATCCTTGTTATTTCTTTTCTTCTACTTGGTTTAGGATTGGTTTGCTGTTCATTTTCTAGCTTCTTCAGTTGATCCATTAGTTCTTTGATTTTGGCTCTTTCTTCCTTTTTAATATATGCGTTTAGTGCTATAAATTTCCCCCTTAGCACTGCTTTTGCTGCATCCCATAGGTTTTGGTATGTTGTGTTCTCATTTTCATTCGTCTCTATATATTTAGCAATTTCTCTTGCTATTTCTTCTTTAACCCACTGATTGTTTAGGAGTGTGTTGTTTAACCTCCAGGTATTTGTGAATTTTCTAAGTCTCTGATGGTTATTGACTTCTAATTGTATTCCATTGTGGTCAGAGAATGTGCTTTGAATAATTTCAATCTTTTTAAATTTATTGAGGCTTGTTTTATGTCCCAGCATATGATCTATTCTGGAGAAAGTTCCGTGAGCACTAGAAAAGTATGTGTATCCTGGTGATTTGGGATGTAATGTCCTGTAGATGTCTGTTAAATCTAATTCATTTATCAGATTGTTTAGGTTTTCAATTTCCTTATTGGTCTTCTGTCTGGTTGATCTATCTATAGGAGAGAGTGATGTGTTGAAGTCTCCCACAATTATTGTGGAAACATCCATTGCTTCCTTTAGTTTTGCCTGTGTTTCTCTCATGTATTTTGTGGCACCTTGATTGGGTGCATAGACATTTACGATTGTTATTTCTTCTTGCTGAATTGCCCCTTTTATTAGTATGTAGTGGCCTTCTTTGTCTCTCAAAACATCCCTGCATTTGAAGTCTATTTTATCTGAGATTAATATTGCTACACCTGCTTTCTTTTGGCTGTAGCTTGCATGAAATATTTTTTTCCATCCTTTCACTTTCAGTTTCTTTGTGTCCCTGTGTCTAAGATGAGTCTCTTGTATGCAACATATTGATGGTTCATTTTTTTTGATCCATTCTGCGAATCTATATCTTTTAATTGGGGAGTTTAATCCATTTACATTCAACGTTAAAACCGTGAAGGCATTTCTTGAATCGGCCATCTTATCCTTTGGTTTATGTTTGCCATATTTTTCCCTCTCTCTATTAATATCCTTTATTGTACCCATACCGAATCTCTTTAGTACTGAACCTTTCTCCAAGTCTCTCTGTCCTGTCTTTGTTTCTCTGTCTGTAGGGCTCCCTTTAGTATCTCCAGTAGGGCAGGTCTCTTGTTAGCAAATTCTCTCAGCATTTCTTTGTCTGTGAAAAATTTAAGCTCTCCCTCAAATTTGAAGGAGAGCTTTGCTGGATAAAGTATTCTTGGCTGGAAATTCCTCTCACTCAGAATTTTAAATATATCGTGCCACTGCCTTTCGCCTCCATGGTGGCTGCTGAGTAGTCACTACTTAGTCTTATGCTGTTTCCTTTGTATGCGGTGAATTGCTTTTCTCTTGCTGCTTTCAGAACTTGCTCCTTCTCTTCTGTGTTTGACAGTGTGATCAGTGTATGTCTCGGAATGGGTTTTTTTGGATTTATTCTATTTGGAGTTCGCTGAGCATTTATGATTTGTGTATTTATGTTGTTTAGAAGATTTGGGAAGTTTTCCCCAACAATTTCTTTGAATACTCTTCCTAGACCTTTACCCTTTTCTTCCCCTTCTGGGACACCAATGAGTCTTATATTCGGACGTTTCATATTATCTATCATATCCCTGAGGTCCATTTCGAGTTTTTCAATTTTTTTCCCCATTCTTTCTTTTATGCTTTCATTTTCCATTCTGTCATCTTCCAGGTCACTGATTCGTTGTTCAACTTCCTCTAGTCTTGTACTATGAGTGTCCAGAATCTTTTTAATTTGGTCAACAGTTTCTTTAATTTCCATAAGATCATCCATTTTTTTATTTAGTCTTGCAATGTCTTCTTTATGCTCTTCTAGGGTCTTCTTGATTTCCTTCATATCCCGTACTATGGTCTCATTGTTCATCTTTAGTTCTTTGAGTAGCTGCTCTAGGTGCTGTGTCTCTTCTGGTCTTTTGATTTGGGTGCTTGGGCTTGGGTTATCCATATCGTCTGGTTTTTTCATATGCTTTATAATTTTCTGTTGTTTTTGGCCTCGTGGCATTTGCTGAACTTGATAGGGTTCTTTTAGGGTTTGTAGACCTATTGAAGTCCTTATCTCTAATTTATCAGATCTACAGCTTCGTGGAGTACACTTTCTCTAACTAACCAGCAGGTGGCGTCCACGAGCCACCTGTTCTCCACAAGCCAGTTCTCCCCTGCTTAGCCTTTTTGGTGAGTGGGGGAGTGAGTCTTGTGGGGCGCAATTGGTGTACCAAGCTTGTGTGTGTAGTTGGTGTTGCCTGCCCTGTATGTGGGGCGTGTTTCTGGGCAGTCAGTGAGGGGGGGTGGCCCTAACAATCAAATCTCCCTGATGATCCTAGAGTTTTAAAGCTGCTGCAATAGTCTAATCCTTCAGTTCAGTCCTGCCACAGTTTGTCTCTGCCACTGACCCACAAGTCTTTGGTATTGGCGTATGGCTCCTGAGACTTGCAAGTGGGCCCCTCTTCCAGGCTGTGCACCCCAGGTCCTCTGTTGAGGGATGACTGTGCTATGTCACAGGTGAGTGCCGTCCCCCCAGGGCAGTTCTGGGCTGCTGAGCTGTGTAGGGAGGCTCCCAGTCTGCTCAAATGATGGCTGAATGGGGCTTTGTTAATTCACACTGCTCCACCTTCCCAGCTCTGGGACATTCAGCTGAGGTTGCAGGGAAGGCTAATGTCCACGCCCTGTTTTGTGGTGTGTGCCTGTTATTTGAAGCACTTCCGTCACACTGGGTTGTCTGGGGCAGCTCTGGGCTATGGGGCTGGCGATGGGCAGGAGTGTTTCCTGTCCACCAGGATGGTGGCTGTGAGCGGACACCCCCCTTTTCTTGGGAAGTTGTGTTGTTTAGTGAATTTTCTCAGCCACTGGATTATTGCCTTTTGTCTCAGAGCTCTCTTAGTTCTGCTCTTGACTTGACGTGCCCAAATTGCAATTCTTTGAAGCTTTCTGTATTGGGCTTCTTAGAGTAATTGTTTTAGAAAAAGAAAAAAGGATTTAAAAAAAAACAAAAAACAAAAAACGGCCCTCCTCAGAGATCTAATGGGTTATTGAAATGCTAATAGACAAAGCAACCAGGGCCATTAAGGAAAGGTCCACAGGGCAGTGAGATCAGCTTTGCTTCGGGATTTGCATATGCGCCTCAAGGCCTGAGCTCCGCCCTTCCCCTTTCTGTGTTCACCAGAACTCCAAAAATCCTCTGCTTTTATTTTGGAGTTTTTCGTGTTGTTTTTTTTCTATGCCTGTCTCCTCTCTGCTGAGCTGGCTGCTCTCAGAGTCTCTGGTGTCTGGTCTCAGTTTGTCTATGGTTGGAGTTTGAATCAGTAGAATGAGTTTCTGATAAGAGCATCCACTGCAGTTCTCCCTTCTCCTTCCCGGAGCTGACAGCCCCTCCTCCCCCGGGACTGAGCCTGGCAGGGAGGGGCACGGGTCCCCTGGCCGCAAAAACTTACAGATTTCACTGATCTCAGCAGTTCCACGTTTTCATGAGTGTTGTATGAAGTATGCCCAAAGACAGATTGCTCTGTGGTGTCCAGTCCACGCAGTTCCTGGCTTTTTACCTACTTTCCTTAAGGAGTAACTAAAACTTACAGCTCACGAGTCTGCCATCTTGCCCCGCCTCTCTCATACCCCTCTATTATTAACTTCTAATTGTATTGTCATACATTTGTTCTGGTTCATGAAGTGATTTCTAGTATTTGTACAGTTGATCATGGACACTGCCCACCATCGGATTCAGTTTTATACATTACCATCTTTTGACCTCCAACTTTCCTTCTGGTGACATATATGACTCTGAGCTTCCCCTTTCCACCTCATTCACACACCATTTGGCGCTGTTAGTTATTCTCACATCTTGCTACCAACACCCCTGTTCGTTTCCAAACATTTAAGTTCATCCTAATTGAACATTCTGCTCATACTAAGCAACCACTCCCCATTCTTAAGCCTCGTCCTATATCTTGGTACCTTATATATCATGTCTATGAGTTTACATATTGTAATTAGTTCCTATCAGTGAGACCCTGCAATAATTGTCCTAATGTGTCTGGCTTATTTCACTCAGTATATTGCCCTCGAGGTTTTGTCATCAACCCATTTTTTTTTAATATGGTTTTGTTCATTCACCATACATTCCATCCCAAGTAAATAATCGATGGTTTTCTGCATGGTCATACATTTACGTGTTCACCACCTTCACCATTATCTATATAAGAGCATCTACATTTCTTCCACAAGGCAGGAGGGAGAGTCAAAGAAGGTAGAGAGGCAAAAGAAAGAGGAAAAAAAAAGACAGCTAGGAAGCAGCAAAAGGAAAAATAACCTTAAATCAAAGTAGAATAAAGAATCAGACAATACCACCAATGTCAAGTGTCTAACATGCCTCCCCTATCCCCCCCTCTTATCTGCATTCACCTTGGTATATCACCTTTGTTACATTAAAGGAAGCATAATACAATGATTCTATTAGTTACAGTCTCTAGTTTATGCTGATTGCATCCCTCCCCCAGTGCCTCCCCATTTTTAACACCTTGCAAGGTTGACATTTGCTTGTTCTTCCTCGTAAAAGAACATATTTGTACATTTTATCACAATTGTTGAATACTCTAGATTTCACCAAGTTACACAGTCCCAGTCATTATCTTTCCTCCTTTCTTGTGGTGTCTCACATGCTCCCCATCTTCCTCTCTCAACCGTATTCATAGTTACCTTTGTTCAGTATACTTACATTGTTGTGCTACCATCTCCCAAAATTGTGTTCCAAACCACACACTCCTGTCTTCTATCACCCTGTAGTGCTCCCTTTAGTATTTCCTGTAGGGCAGGTGTCTTGTTCACAAAGTCTCTCATTGTCTGTTTGTCAGAAAATATTGTGAGCTCTCCCTCATATTTGAAGGACAGCTTTGCTGGATACAGGATTCTTGGTTGGTGGTTTTTCTCTTTCAGTATCTTAAATATATCACACCACTTCCTTCTTGCCTCCATGGTTTCTGCTGAGAGATCCGCACATAGTCTTATTAAGCTTCCTTTGTATGTAATGGATTGCTTTTCTCTTGCTGCTTTCAGGATTCTCTCTTTATCTTTGACATTTGATAATCTGATTATTAAGTGTCTTGGCGTAGGCCTATTCAGATCTCTTCTGTTTGGAGTACGCTGCGCTTCTTGGATCTGTAATTTTATGTCTTTCATAAGAGATGGGAAATTTTCATTAATTATTTCCTCTATTATTGCTTCTGCCCCCTTTCCCTTCTCTTCTTCTGGGACACCAATGATACGTACATTATTGTACTTTGTTTCATCCTTGATTTCCCGGAGACGTTGCTCATATTTTTTCATTCTTTTCTCCATGTGCTCCTTTGCGTGTAGGCTTTCAGGTGTTTTGTTCTCCAGTTCCTGAGTGTTTTCTTCTGCCTCTTGAGATCTGCTGTTGTATGTTTCCATTGTGTCTTTCATCTCTTGTGTTGTGCCTTTCATTTCCATAGATTCTACTAGTTGTGTTTTTGAACTTTTGATTTCTGCCGTATACATGTCCAGTGCTTCCTTTACAGCCTCTATCTCTTTTGCAATATCTTCTCTAAACTTTTTTAATTGATTTAGCATTAGTTGTTTAAATTCCTGTATCTCAGTTGAAGTGTCCGTTTGTTCCTTTGACTGGGCCATAACTTTGTTTTTCTTAGTGTAGGTTGTAATTTTCTGTTGTCTAGGCATGGTTTCCTTGGTTATCCAAATCAGGTTTTCCCAGACCAGAAGAGGCTCAGGTCCCAGAGGGAAGAAATATTCAGTATCTGGTTTCCCTGCGGGTGTGTCTTAGAAAATTGCTCCACCCTTTGATGCCTCGGGTCACTGGGCTTTTCTGCCCAGCAGGTGATGCCTATTAGCCTATAATTCTTGACTGGTGTGAGGAGGTATGGTGTGTTCCCCCAGGCTCTGGGGTCTGGTTCTGAATGGAAAGGGCCCCACCCCTTTCCTCCTAGAGAAGACAGACCCCTCAGGTGGAGGTCATTAGCATTTCAATGGTCTTGGTGTCTGCTTGTGCTGTCTCCACCCTTCCCAGAGTCACAGCCCTGGAAACTGAAAATGACTGGGGCTTTCTCCACTGAGCCAAAAAAGAAATGGATAGTCCCCTTCAGACCCAGTCCAAGGCGACCCTCTGGCTCTCCCAGGTCAGTCGTCACCCAAAGCCTCTGTCTGTTTTTTGGGGCTGCGTACCTGTAGTGAGCAGTTCACACTTGCTACTTAAAACCCCAGTTGGAGCTCAGCTGAGCTGTATTCGCTTGCTGGGAGAGAGCTTCTCTGTAGCACCACGTGGCTCCGCAGCTCGGGCTATGGGGGAGGGGGTCTCCCGACCTGGTTCCACAGGTTTTACTTACAGATTTTATGCTGTGTTCTCGGGCATTCCTCCCAATTCAGGTTGGTGTATGATGAGTGGATGGTCTCGTTTGTCCCCCCGCAGTTATTCTGGATTATTTACTAGTTGTTTCTGGTTTTTTGTAGTTGTTCCAGGGGGACTACTTAGCTTCCACTCCTCTCTATGCCGCCATCTTGCCCAAGTCCCTGCCCCCTACTTTTATAGGCTGATTTATTTTGACTGGAGTTTGCTATGCTTATTGGCAAGCTTACTAAATATTAATCAAAACAGAGTTAAACAGATACATTTATAATTCTACAGACAAAAATGACACTATGACAGCACAATGAAAGTTTTTATTTGGCCCATGCTTGCTAAATATAACAATCTATCAGACCCATATGAGGAGTGGAAATTACCTATGTTATGCCTGTACTTATTAACACTTTCAAATAAACCATCTAATCTCCCTGACAAGGACTATACCTGAAAACAAAGGGTTCCTTCCTCCTACCACTTCCAAGGCTAAACCTTTGTTTCTCAATAACATCTCATAGTAAGTAACTTCACCTTTGTGCTCACCTCTTCCTCTTTCAATCCTTTAAATACAGATGTTTTTCAAGATTCTGTCCTCGATGTTTTTTGGTTCAAGACCTACACTCCCCCTCTTCGTAGGACCTTACCCATTTCTATAGTTTTAACTATCACCTCTTTGTAGATGACTACAAACATTTACACTTTTAACCTTGGCTTTCCCTATTCTACTTTATACTCGTATTTCCAACTGCCTCCTAGACACCTTTGTCTAGATGTGCCACAGCTGAAACTCAACTTCTGCACTATTGATCACCTTGTCTACCCTCCCAAACCAGCTCATCCTCCTATATTCCAATCCTTGTTAAAGCCATCAACAACCAGAAGTGAACGAGATTTTCTATTTTTGCCTCTTTCTTACCATGGAATGCACAGTGCCTACACTGCTTCCAGTTTTTTTTCTAAAACACATTTTGTTCCCCTGGACTAAAAACAAAACTAAAGAAGAAGAAATGCAACTTCTGATGGCTCCCCAACATCTAGAGCTGAGAGCTGTGCAGTTCAAAATGGTAGCCTCAGCCACATATGCCTATTTAAATTTAAATTAATTAAAATAAATTAAAATTAAAAATTCAGTTTCTTAGTCATATTACCCACATTTCAAGTACTCAATAGCCACATGTGGCTAATGGCTACTTTATTAGACAGGGCAGATATAGTTTGCCATGCTTATTGGCAACCTTAACAACATTAACCAAAACGGAGTTAAACTATTCCCATCATCGCAGAAAGTTCTTTTGGACATCTCTGGTCTAGACAATAACAACAAACTACTTAAGAAAGTAGCTTAAGTTTTCCTAATCTGGCCCCAATCTACCACCTTTCTAACCTCTTCTACCCAAATCCCTAAGCATCCTTTAGTCATGAACAAGTTAGTGGGGCCCAAGAATCAAGTCAATAGCTTTTCAGGATGAGGGTAGACTACACAAGTAATATGGAGAAGGATACCAAGAGGGGAGGAAATCCAAAGATGCTAAAGAGGATGAAAGTACTTCACTAAAGCCCTCACAAGTCAGGAAAGGGCATAAGATTTTAACCTTAGAGAAGGAACATGGTACAGTAGAGAAAGCATGAACAAAGTCAAAACACTTTATCCAAATTCTAATATTAGTTTAGTTGTAAGGGACAGAAACCCAACTCAAACTAGTTCAACTTGAAAGGGAATTAGTTGGCTCAAAATGGCTCAGAGTCCAAGAAAGTGTTAGATAACCAAGGGTTAGGCATACAGCTAGGCCACAGAAACATCAAGACCAAAGAAAAGACTCCAAGGTTGCCTGGACTGTGTCTGTCTATCTCCCTCTGTCTTTTGCCTCTGATTTTCTCTCGTCAACATCATTCTCTCTCACTGTTGATCAGCATTCTTCACATGGTGGGAAACATGGCCACTGATATGTCAACAGTTTTATATCTCACAGAGCCCATTAACCCTCTCTCTTATACTAGTCTTAAAATACCAGGAAGCCATTTAATGGCTGAGCTTGGATTAGACGCTTATCCCGGGGCAATAAAATGTTGCCAAAGTGGTGAGGTACTGTGCCTATCAACTGTGGCCAGAAGGGCATAATCATACAAAGTATAGTAGCTAGGTATATGGGGTAGAGATTGGTGGAGGAGCTTCCCCCAGATGTCCACTAAAATCACCTACTAGCTGAGCTATTCTGAACAAGTCATTTAGAGACAAGAAATTAAGTGATTAACCACTAATCTAGTAAGAGATAAACTGAAGATTTAACTCTAGGTTTTCTAACTCTAACGACCATGTACTTTTCATTAAAATATTCCTTGGTCATCATGGGAATGGGGGATGGAAAGGGGCAGTCATCCACTCACCTCTTTAAGGTCACACTACTTTTGTAATAGATACTTTCTTAAGCAGCAAGGGCTTTAGCTTTCAAACTTCCTTATTTCTCTCTTCAAAAAATTTAATTTCTCCCTCTCCACTGAGTCTTTCTTAACATTTAAAATGCAGAGATCTTTCCTCTTCTATCTGCTCCTATATTAAAATCATAAAACTTTCCAGGTTTCTTGAACAACCATTTTTTTCAAAGTATGGTATGTATATACACTTTATCAGCTTTCTCACGAACTATTAATTATATTTCAATTCTTAAAAAATGCAAGTATTCCCCACATGATAACCACTGTCCCAGGCACTGGGTATACAAAAATAAACAAGACACAGTCCTTAACCTCAAAGTGACAACTCATCTGGCTTCTGTCCAATGACTCAAATGAAACTGCACTGTCTAAAGCAGATAGTGAGCACTACCTTGATAAATCTAATATGTGTGCTGATGCTTCATAACTTCACTATATTCGTCCTTGCTGATATTACAAATCCTACCTTCTTAATACTATTTAAACTATGAAATCATCTTCTCTTGGCTTTTTATACTGCTCTTCTGGACTTATTCCTTTATTTTTCCTCATTACTTGTATTCTAAATGGCTCAATTTTGGCTCTCTGTGCTTGCTATATTCTTGTTTCAGAAAGTGACGACATAATTTATTATCCAAACTGGGTCACCACCAAGAGTGAAAGAAGGCATACTATCAATAATTATGCTGGGACACAAATGGAGCTGTTCGAGAAAATAGGAGCATAGGGATTCCTGCTTAAAAACCTTCAATGGTTTCCTTCTACAAATTTTTAAGCATGGCATAGAAGGCCCTATTTAGAACAAACTGTCTCCTACGAATTAAGCTTCTACCTTTGTTTGGCTGACTCCCAAATCTACTCAAGGCCTAGCTTCATTCAGTACTCACACTGTACTCAGACTGTACAATGTCTAGTGGACTAGCCTCATTTGGTTGTCTTCTCCAACCAAGGGCAACTTCATTACCTCCCCCAGTTAAAACTGCCCAGAAGCCCCATTATTCACATGAGAAAACAGAGACTTAGCAATATCAAATAACTTGTAAAATATTAGTAAGTGGTAGAGCTGAGATTCAAAGCTAATTCTGAACTTCTCAAATAAAATTAATGAGTATAGACATTAATTGTAGATATGATTCATTGAGTACATATAATCAAAAGGCTAACTAAAACATAATATTATTGTTTTCCATGTCATATACTAGTCTATTAATGCCAAACTATTTCAAATGGGGAAAAAAAAAAAACTATCACATGAATTCCGATTAAAAATTTTTGATAGTTCCCTTGCCAAATAGTTCATATAAGACCTTTAACATCTAATCCCAACCTGCTTTTTGAAGCCAATCTTCCACAATTCCAGATGCACGAATTACTCACTATTCCATGAATAGACAATGCCTTTACTATTAAGTTCTGACTTTCTTCACTTAGGAAACTACTAATCATTCTCCAAAACCCTTAAAAACGTCACCTCCTCGGTTAAGATATTCCTAATTCCCCTAAGCAGACCTGGTCTTACTTTGAGTCCCTACAGTAATATACCATTTATCAAATTCCTTTGTAATTTCATGTCTGTCACTGCCAGTAATCTATGAGTTCTGACATAGAAGATTTTTCCCAATCTACAGCCCTCCTATTGTATCCCCACACCTTTGCAGTCTAGAAGATCATTGTTATAGGTTGAATTCTGTACTTTAAAAAGATATTTTGAGGTCCTAAAGGCCACTACCTCAGAATGTGATCTTATTGGGAAATAAGGCCATTACAGATGGAATTCTGCAAGTTAAAATGAGGTGTAGTTAAATTACAGGAGGAGAGTGGAACCTTAACCCAATATGACTGGTGTCCTTATAAAGAAGGGGAAAAGAAACACAGACAGAAAGAGAGACAGAAGAGGGCCATGTAATGATGGAGGCAGAGGATGAATTATGCCAGAAGCCAAGAAATGGAGAGAGGAATGGAACAGATGCTTCCCTACAGGCTTCAAAGGGAGCATGAATCTTCTGACTCTTGGATTTCAGATTTCTAGCCTCTAGAAACATGAGACAATAAATTCCTATCATTTTAAGCCATCCAGTTTGTGGTTCTTTGTTTTGGCAGTCTTAGAGAACTAAGACAACCACATAGTACAGACAATGTCATCAATCAACATCTACTAAACAAATAAATGTATGAAAAAATACCATTAGTTGATCAAACACCTTCAGTGACTTCCCATCTGTTAAAAGAAGTCCACTGACGACAGGAGAAATTCCAAATACTCTGCACTACACTTATAAATAGTAACTTTCTTTTACTAATTACCACCTGCCTTCTCCATTAGTAACCTACAATTCTCTCTGTTTTGCCAAACATATCACAGATATTCCTACTGTCCTGTCATAAAAACATACGCAGCAAAACCACAACAAGAACAATAACAAACTTATACAGTGAGCTAATAAATGACTTCATCAAAGTGGCAAGGTACGAGATCAACACCCCAAAATCATTAGTGCGTCCATATGCAAACAATGAACAGCTGGAAGAAGAAATCAAGAACAAAAATTCCATTTACAACTGCAACTAAAAGAATCAAATATCTAGGAATCAATCCAACCAAGGATGCAAAGGACTTTTACACATAAAACTATAAACACTACTAAAAGAAATTAAAGAAGAACTAAATAAATGGAAGGACATTCCATGTTCATGGACTGGAAGACTAAACATTAAGATGTCAATCGTACCCATAGAAATTTACAGGATCAATGCAATCTCAATAAAAAGTCTTCAACATTCTTTGCAGAAATGGAAAAGCCAATCATGAAGTTTATATGGAAGGATAAGGGGCCCTGAATAGCTAAAGCCATCTTGAAAAAGAAGAATGAAGTTGGAGGACTCACACTTCCCAATCTTAAAACTTGTAACAGAGCCACATAATCAAAACAGCATGGTACTGGCACAAGGACAGACATATAAACCAATGGAATAGAACTGACAGCTCAGAAATAAACCCTAACATTTACGGCCAACTGATTTTTGACAAGGTGGCAAAGACCACTCAATTGAAAAAGACGTATCTCTTCAATAAATGGTGCTGGGAAAACTGGATATCCATTTGCCAGAAAAGAATGAGGAACTCTACACTTCACACCTTATACAAAAACAAACTCAAAATGGATCAAAAACCTTAATATATGAGGTAGAACTATATAATTCCTCAAAGAAAACATAGGGAACATCTTCAGGACCTTGTGTTAGGCAATGGTTTCTCAGGCTTTATACCCAAAGCACAAGCAACAAAAGAAAACAGACGAATTCAAAGTGAAAGGATGGAAAAAAATATTCCGTGCAAGCTACAGCCAAAAGAAAGCAGGGGTAGCAATACTAATTTCAGATAAAATAGACTTTAAATCCAAGGATATTATAAGAGACAAAGAAGGACACTATATACGAATAAAAGGGACAATTCACCAAGAAGAAATAATAATCATAAACATTTATGCACCTAATCAAGGTACTCCAAAGTTCATGAGACAAACATTGGCAAAACTGAAGGAAGTAATAGATGTTCCCACAATAATTGTGGGAAACTTCAATACAACATTCTCTCCTATAGATAGATCATCCAGACAGAAGACCAATGAGGAAACTGAGAACCTAAACAATGTGTTAAACGAATTAGACTTAACAGACATACATAGAACATTACATCCCAAATTACCATGATATACATTCTTCTCTAGTGCTCATGGAACCTTCCCCAGGATAGATCATATGCTGGGACATAAAACAGCCTCAAAAAATTCAAAAAGCCTGAAATTCTTCAAAACACATTTTTTGACCACAATGTTATGCAACTAGAAGCTAATAACTATCAAAGATCCTGAACACTCACAAATATCTGGAGGTTGAACAACACACTCCTAAACAATCAGTGGATCAAAGAAGAAATTGCAAGAGAAATTGCTAAATATCTAGAGATGTGTGAAAATGAGAACACCACATATAAAAAAATTATGGGATGCAGTGAAGGCAGTATTGAGGGGGAAATTCATACCTATAAATGCATACATTAAAAAGCAAAAAAGAGCTAAAATCAAAGAACTAATGGAACAACTGAAGAAGCTAGAAAATGATCAGCAAACTAATCCTAAAGAATGTAGAAGAAAAGAAATAACAAAAATTAAAGCAGAAATAAATGACATGGAAACAAAAAACAATAAAGAGAATAAATAAAACCAAAAGATAGTTATTTGAGAAGATCAACAAGATTGACAAACCCTTAGCTAGACTGACAAAGTCAAAAAAGAGAGAAGACCCAAATAAATAAAATAGTAAATGAGAGGGGGGATATTACTAAGAATCCTGAAGAAATTAAGAAAAAAAAATCATAAGAGGATATTATGAACAACTCTATGCCTACAAACTAGATAATTTAGAAGAAATGGATAATTTCCTGGAAACACATGTAGAACCCAGACTGAATAGAGAAAAAACAGAAACCTCAACAAACCAATCACAAGTAAAGAGACCCAATCAGTTTTTAAAAAGCTTGTTATAAATAAAATCCCAGGGCCAGGTGGCTTTACAAGGGCATTTGACCAAACTTTCCAAAAAGAACTGACAGCATTCCCACTTAAACTCTTCCAAAAAACTGAAGAAAATGGAACACCACCTTAAGTCATTTTATGAAGCCAACATCACTCCAATACCAAAACCAAATAAAGATGCTACAAGAAAGGAAAACTATAGGCCAATCTCCCTAATGGATATAGATTCAAAAATTTTCAACAAAATACTTGCAAATCAAATTCAAAGACACATTAAAAAAATTATACACCCAAGACCAAGTGGGGTTCATCCCAGGCATGCAAGCAAGGGTGTTTCAACATAAGAAAATCAATTAACATAATACAACACATTAACAAATCAGAAGGGAAAAATCAAATGATCATTTCAATAAATGCTTAAAAAGCATTCAACAAAATCCAACATCCTTTTTGATAAAAACACTTCAAAAGCTAGGAATCGAAGAAAACTTCCTCAATATGATAAAGAGCATACATGAAAAACCCACAGCTAGTATAGTACTCAATGGTGAGAGACTGAAGGCCTTCCCTCTAAGTTCAGGAAAACCCTGAGAAATTGAACACACAACTACTTGAGCTAATAAACAAATTCAGCAAAGTGTCAAGATATAAGATTAATACACATAAGTCAGTAATGTTCCTACACAGTAGAAATGACATAACTGAAGAGACACTCAAGAAAAAGATTCCACTCTCAATAGCAACTAAAAAAATTAAGTACCTAGGAATAAACTTCACCAAGGATGTAAAAGACCTCTACACAGAAAATTACATAACTCTACGAAAAGAAATAAAAGGCAACCTATAGAGATGGAGATATATTCTGTGTTCATGGATAGGAAGGCTAAATGTCATTAAGATGTCAATCCTACCCAAACTGATCTACAGATTCAATGCAATTCCTATCAAAATTCCAACAATCTACTTTGCAGTCTTGGAAAAGCTAGTCATCAAATTTATTTGGAAAGGAAAGATGCCTCTAATTGCTAAAAAAATTTAAAAAAGAAGAATGAAGTGGGAGGACTTTCACTGCCTCACTGTGAAGCCTACTATAAAGCCACAGTAGTCAAAACAGCATGGTATTGACACAAAGATAGACATATTGATCAATGGAATTGAACTGATTATTCAGTGGTAGACTCCCAGATCTATGGTTGACTGATTTTTGATAAGGCCCCAAAAGCCACCAAACTGGGACTTAACAGCCTCTTCAACTAAAGGGTCTGAAAAACTCAATATCTGTATCCAAAAGAATGAAAATTAACTCAAAGTGGATCACAGACCTTAATATAAGAGAAAGTACCATAAAACACCTAGAAGATAATGTAGGGAAAAATCTTCAAGACCTAGTAATAGGAAGTTGCTTCTTAGACCTTACACCTAAAGCCCAAGCAATGAAGGAAAAAACAGATGAATGGGAACTCTCAAAATTAAAAGCTTCTGTACCTCAAAGGAGTTCGTCAAAAAGGTAAAAAGACACCCAACTCTATGGGAGAAAATATTTGGAAACCATACATCTGATAAGTGACTGATATCTTGTATATAGAAAGAAATCCTACAACTCAACAACAATAGTACAAACAGCCCAATTATAAAACGGGCAAAAGATATGAAAAGACATTTCTCCAAAGAGGAAATACAAATGGCTAAAAAAACACATGAAAAAATGTTCATCTTCACTAGCTATTAGGGAGATGCAAATCAAGACCACAATGGGTATCATCGCACACCAATAGGAAAGGCTGCCATTAAACAAACAGGAAACTACAAATGCTGTAGAAGATGTGGAGAAATTGGAACTCTTATTCATTGTTGGTGGGACTGTATAATGCTTCAGTCACTCTGGAAGACAGTTTGGCGGTTCCCCAGAAAACGAGATATTTAGTTATCCTATCATCTAGCAATTTCACTTCTCAGTATTTATCCAGAAGATCTGAAAACACTGACATGAACAGATTATTTGTACACTGAGGTTCACAGCAGCATTGTTCACAATTGCCAAGAGATGGAAACAACCTAAATTCCTTCATCAGATAAGTGGATAAACAAAATGCAGTATATACACACGATGGAATACTATACAGCAAGAAGGAATGAGGTCATGAAACATATGACAACATGGATGAATCTTGAAGACATAATGCTGAATGAAATAAGCCAGACGCAAAAAGATATTGTATGTTACCACTAATATGAACTCTGTGAAATATATAAAATAAATATTTATATACCACAGAATATAGGGGACATAGAGATAGACAGCAACTAGGGAAGGGGGAATGATAACCTAATAAGAACAGACAAGATATTGAGGGTGATCTTAATGATATGGAAATGCTCAGGTGTGACTATGGTTCATTAATTTTCTTTTGGTATGGTTAGAGTATTTTGGAAGGAATGAAGTTATTTCAGGTTATTTGTTTTTCCCATTGCTTTGCTTTATTTTGTTTGGAATTTTTTTTTTTAAATAAAGTAATTTTTTAAGAATTGGGCAAAAACTTAACAGGCAGCTCTCCAAAGAAGATGTAGAAATGTCCAGAAAGCACATGAAAAGATGGTCAACATAATGAGCCATCAGGGAAATGCAAATCAAAACCACATGAGATACCATTTCACAACCATTAGAATGGCTACTATTAAAAAAACAAAACAAAACAAAAACTGAAAATGACAAGTGTTGAAGAGGTTACCAAGAAACAGTAACACTCAGTCATTGCTGGTAGCAATGTAAAAAAGTGCAGCCACTGTGGAAGACATCTGGTGATTCCTTAGAAAGCTAAGTATGGAACTACCATATGACCTGACAATCCCACTATTAGGTATACACCCAAAAGAACTGAAAGCAGGGACTTGAACAGATACTTGCACACCACTGTTCATAGCAGCATTATTCACAATTGCCAAAAGACGGAAGCCTCCCAAGTGTCCATCAACAGATGAATGGATAAACAAAATATGGTCTATCTATATAATGGAATATATTCAGCCTTAAAAAGGAATGATACACATGGTACAAAATGGATCAAATTGAACAAAAAAAGCCAGCAAAAAAGGACAGAAATTGTCTGATCTCAATGATTTGAAACACTTAGAATAAGCAAATTCATAAAGTCACAATCTAGAATATAAGTTACCAGGGAACAGGTTTGGGATAGGGAGTGGGAAGTTGAAGCTTAAAATGTACAGGGCTCCTATCTGGAACGACAGAAATGTTTTGGTAATAGATGGTGATGATGATAGCACAACACTGTGAATGTAATGAGCGGCACTGAAATATTTATATGAATATGATTTAAAGGGGAAATGTCAGATTGTATATATAACAGATTTTTTAAAAAGTCCATGGAACCACACTGCACAGTGAACCCTAAGTTAAACCGAGGACTTTAACTAATAGTACAATTATAAAAATGTGCTATCATCAATTGTAACAAATGTTCCACACAAATGCAAGTTATTGTTGATGGGGTGGTATATGGGAATCCTGTATTTTATGCATGATTGTTCTGTAAACCCACAACTTCTCTAATAAAGGAAAAAAAAACCCAAAAACATATGCACATCTTGTCCAAAATGCTCTTCCCCCCTCTTCTTAACCTCTTCAAATTCTATGTACTCTCAAGCATCCAGTGGGAGTGACTCTTTTATTATATGAGCTTCTCTGACCTTGAGTCCAACCTAATCTTCATCCTCTCAATTCCTACTTAGAGTACATTAAAATATTGAGAAAATAGCTAAAATAAATTACATATGTGTTATAAGAATAACTTTGGTAATATAAATTATAACAATAAATTATATGATAAATTTTAATGAGGTTTTGTTAAAGTTGCAAAATTTAGTCTGTTGATTCAATCTACACATATTTATTGACTGTTTACAGTGTGCCAGTCATTATGGGGGGCCCTAAAAATACATAGGTGAAGGAACAGATATAACCCATATCCACAGGAAGTTATAGCCTAATTGAAGAAACAGACTATAAACAACAAGCAAATACAAACATTTCAATTATGTTAAGTGCTACGAAAGAAATTAATAGACACTAGAAACTTGGAAAGGGGTTTTACATGTGTGTTGTTTTAGACAAGGTGGCCCAGAAAGACCTCAGTGCGAGGAGTGATAGTGAAGCTGTAACATGGAAAATGAGGAGGTATCAGTCACATTTGTAAAAACAGAGAAGAGCATTTCAGGCAGAGTACATGAAAAGTTCACATAATATTGATAATGAATAGTAAAGCAAAAAAAAAAAGTAAAATTGAGGAAGCCAAGATACACATAAAGGATTGCTTTTGATTTAAAAAGTAATCAATTAATTTTGGTTATTTACACAAAATAGTAAAAGGAAACCATTCCTTATTTACTAATCAGTAGCTACAGCAAAAAAGATAGGAAACAATCAGAATCATGGATATTACCCTGAGGTGACAACTAAAAAGGAGCAAATACCAAACATATGATCTGACTCCAATAAACACTCTTTAAACACTATCATAAATATATAATATTTCACTGTACAGATGTCATATTTTATTTCCCTATAATTGGATATTAATTAGTCTCCACATTTTCCCATTATAAATAATTATGTAATAAAGACTTACATATTCAAATCTCTGCTTATTTTCTAAAGACAGACTCCCAGAAGGGTTTTCACTGGGTGTATTAGTTTTCCAGCTGCTACAACAAATACTATGATAGGCTGGCTTAAGAAACAGGAATTTATTAGCTGACAGTTTTGAGGAAAAGTCCAAAATCAAGGCATCAGCAAGGCAATGCTTTCTCCCCAAAGACTGGGCATTCTGGAGCTGACTGCTGGCATTCCTTGGTCCTTGGCTTTTCCATCACATGGCAATGTGCATGGCAGTGTCGTCTTCTTTCTTTTCCAGGTCCTATTGACTTCCAGCTTCATGCTTCTCCTGTGGCTTCTTTTTCTGTGGCCTTCTCAATAAGGTCTCCAGTAATAGGATTAAGACCCATCCTGATTCAGTTGGGCCACGCTTTCTTTAACTGAAATAACCTCATAAAAGGTCCTATTTACAATGAGCTCACACCCACAGGAATAAAGATTAAGAACATGTTTTTCTGGAGATCCTAACTCAAAGCCACAACACAGAGTCAAAGAATATAAACTATTTTAAGGGGTTTGATATAGTACTAATTTGCTTCCCAGAGAGCTTGTGCTGATTTACAGTCCCACCGCAAATGTATGAAGATATGAATTTCTCACACATTTGCCAACATAGGTCATAATTTTAGAAAATCTTTTTTAATTTGATAAAGGGAAAAGGTTTTGTTTTTAAATAGATTTTTAAAATTGTTGTAACATATATCCAGCATAAAGTTTCCTATTTTAACAACTTTCAAGTATACAATCCAGTGGTATTAATTACATTCACAATGTTGTGCTACCATCATCACCATCTATTACCAAAACTTCTCCATCACCCCAAACAGAAACCCTGCACCCATTAAGCATTAACTCCCCATATCCCCCAACAGCCACTCCTGCTACTGGTAACCTTCAATTACATTGTCTCTATGAATTTGCATATTCTAGTTATTTCCTGTAAGATATATCATACAATACCTATCCCTTTGTGTCTGGCTTATTTCAATTAACATGTTGTCTTCAAGGCTCATTCATCCATGTCGTTACCATGTGCTTCATCCTTTTTAAGGCTGAGTATATTCTACTGTATGGATATACAACATTTTGTTTATCCATTCATCTGTTGATGAACACTTGGGTTGCTTCAACCTTTTGGCTACTATTAATAATGTGGCTATGAACATTAGTGTAAAAATATCTGTCAAATCCCTGCCTTAAATTTTTTGGTGTATATACCTAGTAGTGGGATTTTTGGGTTATATGGCAGTTCTATGTGTAACTTTTTAAGGAACCACCAAATTGTTTCCATAGCAGCTGCAGCATTTTCCACTCCCACCAACAATGTCTGAAGGTTTCGTATTTCTCTGCACCCTCACCAACACTTATTTTCAATTATTTAATTATAGCCATCCAAATGAGTGTGAGGTGGTATCTCACTGGTTTGGATTTGCATTTCCCTGATGGCAATTGACGCTGAGCATCTTTTCATGTGCTTATTGGCTATTTGTATACCATCCTTGGATAAATGTCTTTTTTTAGTTTGGTTGTTTATATACTTGTTGAGTTGTAGGAATTTTAAAAATATATTTTGTAAATTAAACCCTTCTCACATCTATGATTTCCAAATATTTCCTCCCATTCTGTAGGCTGTCTTTTCACTTCTTGACAATGTCCTCTGATGTGCATAAGTTTTTAATTTTGATAAAATCCAATTTATATATATATATATATATTTCGTTGCTTGTGCTTTTGGTGTAAATTCTAAGAAACCATTGTCTAATATAAAAGCTGAAGATATTTCCCTATGCTTTCTTCTAAGAGTTTTAAAGAGTATTAGCTTTTAATTTGCAGGTCATTGCTCCTTTTTGAGTTAATTTTTATATATGGTGTGATGCAGAGGTCCACCTTCAACCTTTGCATATGGCTATCCTGTTTTCCTAGCACCAGATGCTGAAGAGATCGTTCTTTTCTTTCCTAAGTGGACTTGGCACTCTTGTCAAAAAACAAGGGGCCAAGATGACAGATTAGGAGAAGCAGAGCAAAATTCTCCTCTGTGCAAAAGACTAGATAAAGGGCAGAAAGTGCCCCAGAACAGCAGTTCTAAGGTGCCACCAGCTGGGCAGGGACTTCTACACCACATAGTGGAGACCTAGTTGGAGAGGCAGAGAGACTGAGTTTTTAAGGACTGGTGAGTGTGTTTGGCCTGGATCACTGCTGGAGACGGGCGCTGGAGCCAGGTGATGAGCATGGGAGGGAGCAAATTTCCATGTCCTGTGCACTCATCTCAGCAGTTGGCTGGGGAAATAACCCTTCAAAGCCCAGAAGCCGGCAACTCCTGTGCCGGAGACCAGCACTTGGAACAGGCAGATGAGTGCAGATGGAAACAACTTTCCACACCCCGTGTACCCATCTCAGCAGTTGACTGGGGAGATAATACTTCGCAGCCCCAAGGCTGAGAGCTCCCGTGCCAGAGAATGGTGGCTAGAGCTGGCTGTCGAGTGTGGAGCAAGCAGCTTTCCAAGCCCCATTCACCCCTCTCACCATTGGTTGGGGAGAATACCCTTCACGGCCCCGTGGCCAAGCTCCCATGTTGGAGACTGGGAGCTGGATCAAGCCAATAAGCGCAGAAGGGAGCAGTTTTCCACGTCCCATGCACCCATCTCAGCAGTTAGCTGGGGAGATAACCCTTCATAGTCCTGTGGCCAAGAGCTCCCATGCTGAGGACTGGCAGCTACACCTGGGTGCTGAGCATGGAGCGAGCAGCTTTTCAAGCCCCATGAACTCATGTCAGGAGTTGGCTGGTGAGATAACCCTTCACAGCCCTAACACTGAGAGCTCCAGTGAGGGAACTCAGGATTTGGTGAGCTTGTGGTGACTAGACTCACTCTTCTTCCATGGAAGCCCATGGTGTGCACAGCCGAGAGGTAAGGGCACTGCATGGAAGCTCCAGGTGCACCTCCTGAACCCAAGGGACTCACAGGCAAGAAGCAGAAAGGGACTACGGTGCATTTGAGCTGTAAGGTGAGATGCGCAGCTTGGCAGCTACAGAACGGTCCACCTACAGCCCTGGGAATTGCTGGGACCACTGTGCCCTGGAGTGGAGTACCTGCTGAACTACGCAGGGCCCGCCCCCCTCCCACAGGGCTGGCAGTCATAAGTGCACAAAGGAAACTGGTGAAATGATTGGATTTCCACCTGGTTTGGATCCCACCCAATGCACAAAGTTAGGGGAGAACTGGCTAGAGGGTAAGAAGCGGCTCAAGAGCACCATCTGCTGGTAGGACAGGGAAAGTGCACTCTACCAAGTAGAAGCTCTGCCAAATTATATATAAATGCTAAAATAATCCTGCTTTTCCCAAAATCATCTTACCACTATAAGCAAATGCCCTTAAGCCAACAGAAAATCATAAAGCACCTGAAGAACCAAGAAGATATGGACAAGCTAAATGAACAAAGTAAAAAGCTAGAAAAGACACAAAATTTGGAGCAACTAATCAAAGAAGTACATACAAATCTCCAAAACAACTTCAATGACATGGCTAAACACAAAAAAGACATCAAGACGACTCTACAAAGAGCATAAAGAAGAATGTGAAAGAGAATATTTTAAAAACAGCAGATCTTATGGAAATAAAAGATACTCTTGATCAATGTAAAAACATACTGGAAACACGCAACAGCAGATGTGAAAAGGCAGAAGATAGGATAACTGAACTAGAGGATAGAACAATGGAAGGCAAATACACAAAAGAACAAATGGTGAAAAAAAACTGAAAAATTTGAAAAGGATCTCAGGGAAATGATGGACATCATGAAGCACACAAATAAAAGAATCATTGGTGTCCCAGAAGCAGAACAGAAGAGTAAAGGGCTAGGAAGAGTGTTTCAAGACATATTTGGAGAAAACGTCCCAACCATTCTAAAGGTCATAAATATGCAAATCAAAGATGCCCAACGAACTCCAAATAGAATAAATCCAAATAAACCCACTCTGAAACATATACTGATCAGACTGTCAAATGCTGAAGAGAAGGAGAAAGTTCTGAAAGCAGCAAGAGAAGTGATTCACCACATACAAGGGAAACCACATAAGACTAACTACTGACTACTCAGCAGGCATCATGGAGGCAAGAAGGCAGTGGTACACAGTTAAGATTCTGGAAAATAAAAATCGCCAGCCAAGAATCCTTTATCTATCAAAGCTCTCCTTCAAAATTGAGGGAGAGTTTAATATTTTCACAAAGAAATGCTGAGAGAATTTCTTAACAAGAGACCTGCCTTGCAAGAAATATTAAAGGGAGTTCTACTGGCTGAGAAAAAAAGAAAGGAGAGAGACATCTAGAGAAGGGCATAGAACTCAAGAGTATTAATGAGGGAAACTTAAAGGAGAAAAAAAATAAGAGAGAGGAAGAAAAAGAGATCTAACAAATAAAAACCAAAGGATAAGATTGTTGATTTAAGAACTGCTTTCACAGCAAAAACACTAATGTGAATGAGTTAAACTCCCCAACTAAAAGATAAAGATTAGCAAAATGGATTAAAAAGTACAAACTATCAAATATTGTTTTACAAGAGACTCATCTCAGACCCAGAGAAAACAAAGACATTGGAAGTGAATGGATGGAAAAAAATATTCTAAGCAAGCTAAAGCCAAAAGAAAGCAGGGGTAGCATTACTAATATCAGATAAAATTGACTTTAAATGAAAAGGTGTCATAAGAGACAAAGAAGGACACTATATACTAATAAAAGGTACAATTTACCAAGAAGAAATAACAATCAAATGTTTATGCACCCAAACAAGTGTTCCAAAGTACATGAGACAAACATTAGCAAAACTGAAGGAAGCAACAGACGTTTCTACCATAATTGTGGGAGACTTCAATACACCACACTCTTCAATAGAACAACCGGTCAGAGGACTAATAAGGAAATTGAGAACCTAAACAATGTGATAAATGACTTAGATTTAATAGACATTTATAGAGCATTGCATATCAAGTAACCAGGATATACAATCTTCTCTAGTGCTCATGGAACATTCTCCAGGATAGATGATATGATGGGGCATAAAACAAGCCTCAATAAATTAAAAAAGATTGAAATTATTCAAAGCACATTCTCTGACTATAATGGAATGCAACTAGAAGTCAATAACCATCAAAGCCCCAGAACATTCACAAATATGTGAAGGTTAAACAACACACTCCTAAACAATCAGTGAATCAAAGAAGAAATTTCAAGAGAAATCGCAAAATATCTAGAGACGAATGAAAATGAGAACATATCGAAACCTATGGGATGCAGAGAAGGTGGTGTTGAGGGGTAAATTTATCACTCTAAATGCACATATTTAAATACCTTTAAATACATTAAAAAGGAAGAAAGAGCTAAAATCAAAGAACTAATGGAACTGAGGAAGCTAGAAAATGATCAGCAAACTAAAGCAAGTAGAAGAAAAAGAAATAACAAAGATCAAAACAGAAATAAATGATATGGAGAACAAAAAATAAATAGAATAAATAAAACCAAAAGTTGGTTCTTTGAGAAGATCAACAAGATTGATAAACCCTTAGCTAAACTGACAAAGTCAAAAAGAGAGAAGACCCAAGTAAACAAAATCATAAATGAGAAGGGGGACATTAATATGGATCTCGAAGAAATTTTAAAAATCCTAAGAGCATACTATGCACAACTGTATGCCAACAAACTAGAAAATTCAGAGGAAATGGATAACTTCCTGGAAACACATGAACAGTCTAGACTGACCAGAGAAGAAACAGAAGACCTCAACAAACCAATCACAAGTAAACAGATCCAATCAGTTGTAAAAAAGCTTCCTACAAATAAAAGCCCAGGGCCACATCGCTTCACAGGAATTTTACCAAATATCCAAGAAGAACTGACACCATTCCTGCTCAAATTCTTTCAAAAAATTGAAGAAAATGGAACACTACCTGACTCATTTTATGAAGGCAGCATTTCTATAATACCAAAACCAGATAAAGATGCTACAAGAAAGGAAAACTACAGGTCAATCTCCCTAAAGAATATAGATGAAAAGTTCTCAACAAAATACTTGCAAATTGAATCCAAAGGCACATTAAAAGAATAATACACCATGACCAAGTGGGGTTCATCCCAGGTATGCAAGAGTGGTTCAAAATAAAAAAATCAATGTAGTACCACACATTAACAAATCAAAAGGGAAAAATCAAATGATCATCTTAATAGATGCTGAAAAAGCATTCAACAAAATTCAGCATACTTTTTTGAAAAAATCGCTTCAAAAGGTAGGACTGGAGGGAACCTTCCTCAATATGATAAAGGGCATGTATGAAAAACTCACAGCCAGCACAGTACTCAATGGTGAGAGACTGAAAGCCTTCCCTCTAAGATCAGGAACAAGACAAGGATGCATGCTCTCACAACTAATATTCAACACTGTGCTAGAAGTTCTAGCCAGAGCAATCTGGCAAGACAAAGAAATAAAAGGCATCTAAACTGGAAAAGAAGAAGTAAAACTGTCATTATTTGCAGAGGATATGATCATATATTTGGAAAATCCTGAGAAATCCACAACACAACTACTTGTGTTAAGAAACAAATTCAGCAAAGTGGCAGGATACTAGATTTATACACATAAGTCAGTAATGTTCCTATACACTAGAAATTACCTAACTGAAGAGACACTCAAAAAAAAAATAATTCCATTCACAATAGCAACTAAGGAAATCAAGTACTAGGAATAAACTTAATCAAGGATGTAAAAGATCTCTACACAGAAAATTACATAACTTTACTAAAAGAAATAAAAGGGGACCTAAAGAGGTGGAAAGATACTCTGTGTTCATAGATAGGAAGGCTAAACTTCATTAAGATGTTAATTCTACCCAACCTGATCTATAGATTCAATGCAATTCAAATCCAAGTTCCAACAACATACTTTATAGACTTGGTAATGCTTGTTATCAAATTTATCTGGAAGGGAAATTTGCCTCAAATTGCTAGAAACATTCTAAAAAAGAGTGAAGTGGGATGACTTACACTTCCTGACTTTGGAGCCTACTATACAGCCACAGTAGTCAAAACAGCATGGTACTGGCACAAAGACAAACATATCAAACAACGGAATCTAATCAAGAGTTCAGAAATACACCCCCAGAACTATAGTCGACTGATCTTTGATAAGGCCCCCAAATCCACCAAGCTCAAACAGAACAGTCTCTTTAACAAATGGGACTGGGAAAACTGAATATCCATATCCAAAAGAATGAAAGAGGATCCCTACCTCACACCCTATAAAAAAATTAACTCAAAGTGGATCAAAGAACTCAGTATAAGAGATAGCACAATAAAATTCATAGTAGATAATGTAGGGAAACATCTCCAAGACCTAGCAATAGGAGGTAGCTTCTTAGACCTTACACCCAAAGCACAAGCAATGAAAGAAAAAATAGATAAATGGGAACATCTCAAAATTAAAAGCTTCTGTACTTCAAAGGAATTGTCAAAAAGGTGAAGAGGCAGCCAATGCAATGGGAAAAAAACATTTGGAAACCATTTATCTGATAAGAGACTGATATCCTGCATATATAAAGAAATCCTACAACGCAACAACAATAGTACAAACAGCCCAATTATAAAATGGGCAAAAGTTATGAAAGGTTATTTCTCTGAAGAGAAAATACAAATGGGTAAAAAACACATGAAAAAAATGTTCATATTCACTAGCTGTTAGGGAAATGCAAATTAAGACTACAATGAGATATCATATCAAACCAATAAGAATGGCTGCCATTTTAGGAAACTACAAATACTGGAGAGGCTGTGAAAAAACTGGAACTCTTATTCATTGCTGATGGGAATGTATAATGGTACAGCCACTGTGGAAGACAGTTTAGAGTTTCCTCAGAAACCTAGATACCGAGTTGCCCTACAATCCAGCAATTCCAGTTTTTGGTATACACCTAGAAGATCTGAAAGCAGTGACATGAACAGACATTTGCACACAGATGTTCATAGTGGCATTGTTCACAACTGCCAAGAGATGGAAACAATCCACGTATCCTTCAACAAATGAGTGGTTAAACAAAATGTGATATATACATATGATGGAAAATGATGCAACAGTAAGAAGGAACGAGTCCTGAAACATATGACAACATGGATGAACCTTGAAGACATAATGCTGAGTGAAATAATCCAGACACAAAAGGAGAGATATTGTATGTTACCACTAGTGTGAACACCCTGAACAATGTAAAATCAGTGTCTTATAACATAGAATATAGGTGACCTAGAGATAGACAGAAGCTAGTGAAGGGGGAATGATAACCTAATACGTACAGAAATGATTATGAGGGTGAACTTAAAGGTATGGAAATAGACAAGGGTGATTACTGTTCATTAATGGGATTGTAAGTATCAGTGCCACGTTAAAGGTGAACATGTGAAATGGTTGTTTAAAGGCATACAACCCACAGAGTAGCACTGCAAATATAAATAAGTGTTTGCATGATACAGTTCTAAGGTATGACACTGGCACAAACAGTTGACAGCAGAGTGGTATATGGAAAAACTACCCATTACATATTATCGATGATATTTAATAGGATTATCTTACCAGCACTACTCTAATATTAGGGATGAATAATTAGTGGCTAATAAGAGCTCTGGTATGTTTTGCATTATGATAATTGCTTCAAGCTGAGAGTTCCTTTTTCAACTCAGTGGAGAAAGCCTCAGCCATTTTCAGTTCCCAGTTCTGTGACCCAGACAAGGGTATAGCACAGGCAGAGAGAGACCACTGAAAAGCTAATGACCTCCCCCTAAGGCATCTATCTTCTCTAAGAGGAAAGAGGTGGGGCCCAGCTCTACTACCTGCCTTTTATTCAGAACTTACACCAGTCAAGAATTACAGGCTAATCTTTGCATCAGGCAAGAATTATAGGCTAATCTTTGCATCAGGCAGAGAGCACCCCTGCATGGCCCAGCAGCCCAGGGCTTCCCTTGAGGGACGACGTGCACTAGTGACATAGCACAGCCTTCCCTCAGCAGAGGTCCTACAAGATCACAGCTGAGAAGGGGGGCCCACTCGGAAAACCCAGGGACGCTATGTCAATGCCAGTGTTTTGTGGGTCAACGACAGAAAAAATCTGGGGCAAAATGGAAATGAACGCTTAGACTCTTGCAACAGCCTTGAATCTCCAGGAACACCTGGGAAGTTTGAATATTAAAGTGGCCCTGCCTCCCTGACCACCCAGACACATGCACCACATTCCGGGCAGGCAGCTCCAACAACAAACCCAAACTGAGTTCACCAACTAAACCCCACAAAAATCATTTCCCCACACACCATAGAGACAGAGTTGGGGAGAACTGACTTGAGGGGAATAGGTGACTCGCAGATGCCATCTGCTGGTTAGTTGGAGGAAGTGTATGCCACCAACTTGTATTTCTGAAAAATTAGATTGTTATTTTTTTTTTTACAACTTGAAAGAACCCTATAAAGCAAAGCAAATGCAAAGAGGCCAAAAAACAACAGAAAATCTTAATGCAGATGATATGGAGAACCCGATCCCAAACACCCAAATCAAAATATCAGAAGAGACACAGTACTTGGCACAATTAATCAAACAACTACAATCAAGGAACAAAAACATGGCACAGGATATAAAAGACATGAAGAAGACCATGGAACAGGATAAAAGGGACATAAAGAAGACCCTAGAAGAGCATAAAGAAGAAATTGCAAGATTAAATAAAAAAAATAGAAGATCTTATAGAAATAAAAGAAATTGCTGGCCAAATTAAAGACTCTGGATACTCATAATACAAGATTAGAGGAAGGTGAACAACATCTCAGTGTCCTAGAGGTCCACAGTACATAAAATGAAAGAAAAAAAGAAAGAATGGAGAAAAAAATTTAAAAAATCGAAAAGGATCTCAGGGATATGACAGATAAAATAAAATGTCCAAATGTAAGACTCATTGGTGTCCCAGAAGGGGAAGAGAAGGGTAAAGATCTAGAAAGTGTATTCAAAGAAATTGTTGGCAAAAACTTCCCAAACCTTCTACACAACATAAATACACAAAGCATAAATGCCCAGCGAACTCCAAATAGAATAAATTCAAATAAACCCACTCCAAGACATATTCTGATCAGACTCTCAAATACTGAAGAGAAGGAACAAGTTCTGAAAGCAGCAAGAGAAAAGCAATTCACCACAAACAAAGGAAACAACATAAGACTAAGTTGTGACTACTCAGCAGCCACCATGGAGGCGAAAAGGCAGTGGCATGACATATCTAAAACTCTGAGAGAGAAAAATTTCCAACCAAGAATACTTTATCCAGCAAAACTCTCCTTCAAATTTGAGGGAGAGCTTAAATTTTTCACAGACACACAAATGCTGAGAGAGTCTGCCAGTAAAAGACCTGCCCTACTTCAGATACTAAAGGGAGCCCTACCGACAGAGAAACAAAGAAAGGAGAAAGAGACATAGAGAATTTTAATAGACATATATAGAGCCTTATATCCCAAATCACCAGAATAGTATAATAAAATCCCACATGCCAATCACCAGTGGTAGGCTAGAGCCAACTCACATCAGCTCAGAAGAGCCGACTGAGCATTTCTTTCCAACTTGTTCAAAGTGTTCAATGACATTATGCTGGTTCCCTGAAATTGGCCATAGTCAGAGTTATTTAAACTACAGAAATCAGCAAATGCTACAAATCAGTCCCCAATTCCTCACCTCCCTAAATCAGTTGTCAAACATTTACTAACACAACCGATTTCAATACTTATCAATTCATGATTACCTATAATCTTCCTCCATACCTCCCACTCATTCCTCTGTTGGGTTATTTTGAAGCCAAATCCAAACATTATATTGTTTCATCTGTAAATATTTCAGTACATACAGAGAGACAGTTTTGACACCTTCCTAAAGACTTGCCTGATGTTTGTTTCAGTAATGGAAATTACTCAGTACGAAATGCAAATTAACTACTTAAATAGTAGTTATTTAAGTAAAAATTTTATTGATGGCAGGTTAATGTAACGTAATGGGCTTTGCTTCTTCTTACTCTTCCATTTCTGTAGCTATCTGGATTGATAACACTTTGAATCATTTGTTTATTTCTTAGTTCTTATACTCCATACTCCTATGGTGTCCTTACTGACATCCATCCCTTCCTCTATTTCTGCTCCTCTAAGCTTACTGGTAAAATTCTATAAGGTACTATGTATATTAATATCAAGTAAAATTTCTAGAGAACTCCTTTTCATACAGTTAAACTGTTGAAACTCCTCTTTCTCCAGAGATTACTCCTTCAACATATAGCAGTCATAATTCTTCCAAGATCTGTCTTATCTTTACCATTCTTTCCTTGCTATTTCAACAGCATTCAATGAATCTTAACAAAAGAAAAAAATTCCTATACTTGTAATTTTAATTAGTGAAATAAACGTGCTCTATATCCATCAACTTGAAATCTGGCTAACACCCAGTTAACACACTGGCTAAACTGAAGAAATAATACTTGCTGGCAGACAGGTAAAAAATATGTTTTCATAAATTAGTGCCAAAGATAAAGAACATGAGAAATCCTTGTTAATCTGGCTTTCAGTGAGAGCAAGCAGAAAATATTTTTAAAATTGTTCTCTGAAAAGATCAAAAGCCATCCAAGCATTTCCCTGTGCTCACTCAATAAAGGAAAGTCCTATTTGCCAATAACAAAAGGTTCAGCTTCTGACATGAGGATTACTGAAAACAAGACTGGTGATCCTAATCCTTATTTAACTTGAAATCTTAAGGACTTTTTTCATTACTAGCCACCAAAGTGCTTCTTGGTAAATTAGAAAGGCCACTATTCTTCCTACAAGAAAAATTTGATAAAGTACAAAATTATGTTCCTAGACTAAAACCTTGAAAAATTCATTATATTTAACTGTAATATTATTATCCATAGACTTTTGTTACCAAAAACTGAACTTAAAATGCCATGAGGTTATTTAAAAAAATCATGTACCACCAGAAAATATATGCCTTATAATAATTTTTTTAATAAACTTTATTTTTAGAATTATAAATTTACAGAAAAATGAAAACGATAACACAGAGAGTTTTCATACACCCCAATCCAGTTTCCCCTATTGTAACATCTTACACTATAACGGAACATCTGTCAAACTAAGACACCAACATTGGCACATTTCCATTGACTACATTCAGTATTCAGATTTCACAAGTTTTTCTACTAATGTCCTTTTTGTGTTTCAGGATCCTATTAAGGAAACAACATTGTATTATTAGCTGTCATATCTTCTTAGCCTCCTCTGATCTGTCACGGTTTCTCAGTTTTTCCTTGTTTTCCATGACCTTTATAATTTTAAGGAGTACTGGTATTTTGTAGAATGTCCCTCAATTTGGGTTTGTCTGATATTAGACTTGGGTCATGGGTTTTGAGGAAGAACACCATAGAGGCAAAGTGCCCTCCTTATGACATCGTAACGGGAACGTATGCTATCAACACGATTTACCACTGGTGATGTTGACTCCTGTTACTAGGACAACAACAGTGTTCGCCAGATTTCTCCACTGTAAGGAGACTTGTCCCCCCACTTTCTCTATTCTTTGGAAACAAGTCACTAAATCCAATCTACACTTGGGGAGAAGGTCCCTGGAGGGGGCAGTATCTATGTAAAATATTTAGAAATCTTCCGTAAAGAAAATGTGTCCATTATCTTCCATTAATTTTTTTACTTATCAGTTATTTATAGCCACATGGACTCATGTATATGTATTTTATACTTGGGATTACAATCCAACACTACATTATTTAGTTTGTTGCTCAAACGGTTCCAGCTTTGGCCATGAGAGCTTTTTCAGGTTGGTTCTGATCTCCTGCTGACATGCCCACACCATTTTGTTTCGTTTTGTTTGAGCATTTCTTTACTTTCTGGCACTACAAGATGCCAGGCTCATTCTGTATATTTCCTGCTCCAGTCCTAAAATGAGCCATTTCTCCAAGAAGCCCTGATTCCTTTTACTGGAGACCAATAGAAACTAAGATCTGGGCACTCGATGTGCTCCCTGCTTTGGTGTGTTCTTTTTCTAGGCCCTCTCAGCTGATGGAGCAAGAAAACATGTGCGTATACTAACCCAAGTACATACATATACCCATAATTATTTCTATACGCAACCACCTCTAACCATATTAAGCTAACCATGAGTTCATACTGATGTCTCCAACTATGATCCATTATCATACAGGGATCATTCTAGCCTCCTCTCCTTGCTTGTGTGTACACTACCACCCCAACAGTGACAATTATGGCTCCCACCATACACTACTCTTTTACTTAACTGTTCAATTCCAGTATACATATATATCAGTGACAGAAGTGTCAACCCATATTCCCTCAAGAAACAACTGTATCAACTAGAGTATTTAACTATAGTTTATTTTGTCTTTAGTTTTACAGACTCTACTCATTTCCAAAATCATTTAGGTTATCTTTTTTACCCATCCCTTTAAGTGAGGTTGTTTCATGCATTTGTAATATAGTTAGATTGTTTTTCCATGTTCTACATTGATTCCTGGGATTCCCCTAACTTTCTAAATGACTTTTAAAAAAATCTGTAAACACTAAGCTCACTCAGTGCTGTAAAGTTCAGTGAGTTTTGACAAAACGCAGAGTATCATGTATCCACAATTACAGTATCACACAGAATAGTCTCACTGCCCTAAAGAATCCCCTATGCTTCAACTCTTCAGCCCTTCCTCCAAACCCTTCACAGCCACTGATCTTTTTACTGCCTCTATCACTCTATCTTTTCCAGACTGTCATGTGATTAGAAGCATACAGCACGTAGCATTTTCAAACCAGCTTTTTAATCACTTTGAATTATGTATTTAAGATTCACTCATGTCTTATAGCTTGATAGCTCAGTTCTTTATACTGCTGTATAATATTCTATTTGTATGGAAGTACAACATTTTGTTTATCCATTTATCTTCTGAAGGACATCTTAGTTGCTTCCAGTTATTGGTGATTATGAAAGCTGCTATAAACATTCATGTGCAGGATTTCTTAGGTGAACCTAAGTTTTCAAATTAGTTGGGAACACAACTGCTGGATTGCAATGGTAAGACCATTTACCTCTGGAAGAAACCGCCAGACTCTTCTTGAAAGTACCTGCATCATATATCACTTTATTCCCATTGACAATGAATGAGAGTTCCTGTTGCTCCACATTCTTCTCAGGAATTGATATTGCCATATTTTTGGATTTTAGTCACTCTAATGGGTATGTAGTGGTATCTCGTTGTTTTAATTTGCAATTCCATAATGACATATAATGATGAGCATTTTTCATATGCTTTTTACCTGTATTATCTTCTTTGGTAAGATGTCTGTACAGATCTTTGCCCATTTTTAAATTGTGTATTTTCTTTTTGTTTCATTTTAAGAGTTCATTATATATTTGAGATACAAATCCTTTAGAAAACACATAATATTTTATTCCAGATTGTGGCTTCTCCTTTCCTTAAACAGTGTCTTTCACAGAGCAGAAGATTTTAATTTTAATAAAGTCCATCTTATCAACTTTTTATTTCATGGATCAAGTTTTTGGTGTTTTAACTAAAAGCTGATTGCCAAACCTAAGGTCAGCTAGGATTTTCTGTTATGTGGTCTTCTAGAAGTTTTATAGTTTTGCATTTTACAATTAGGTATACAATCCATTTTGAGTTAATATTTGTGACAAGTATAAGGTCTGTATCTAGGTTCTTTTTTTTCCTTTTCTTTTCTTTTTTTTTTTTTTCGTTTTTGCATATGGATGTCCAATTGTTCCAGTATCGTTTGTTGAAAAGACTTTTTTTTTTCTCCATTGAATTCACTTTGCTCCTTTGTCAAATATCAGTGGCCTATATTTGAGTGGGTCTGTTTCTAGGGTTTCTATTCTGCTCCACTGATCTATGCATCTATTTTTTTTGCCAACACTAGGCTGCTTTTATATACTGTAGCTTTAAAATAAGTCTTGAAAATCTGACAGAGTGAATCCTGAATATTGTTTTTGATTTAACTTGAGTCTCTGTCTTAAACTTTCTTGTTAACATATTCACTTTTTTTCTAATTACTGATAAGGAAGTTATAAATTCTGAGGCTATAATGCTTACTGCTCTTTAATACTATTTTCTTTGTTTTCTCTCTTTTCCTAATAACACTATCAATAGTGTTATTTATTTATAAATAAGTAGGGACATTTAGTAAATGCCTGTGACAGTTTTACTTGTAGAAGTATTTTTTTACCCTGTTTTGGTCTGCTAAAGCTGCTGGAATGCAATATACCAGGAATGTGTTGGCTTTTACAATGAGGATTTATAAACTTACAATTTACAGTTCTTAGGCCGTGATAACGTCCAACTCAAGACCTCAACAAGATGATACCAGGACTCTCAAGACAGGCTACTGGAATCTGGGACACCTGTCACATGGGAAGGCACATGGCCAGTGTCTGCTGGTCCTTATTTCTGGGGGTTTTGTTGCTTTCAGCTTCTAGCTTCAGTGGCTTCCTCTGTTTTCCACGGGTCCTTCCTTACCTTCTCCAGAGTCTTTCTCTGTGAGCTTCTCTTAATTTCCTCTCTTTGCTTCTGCATGTATCCCCTTATAAAGGGCTGCAGCAAGAAGATCAAGACCCACTCCAAATGAGGCAGTCACATTTCAGTTGAAATAACCTAATCAAAAAGTCCCACCTACAGTAAGTCTGCACCCACAGGAATGGATTAATTTTAAGAACATGATTTTCTGGGGTACATAACAGATTCAGACTACCACACACCCTGTGCCTGTATGCTTATAGTCTATCTTTTAATCCTCCTCAACAGTTTTAATATACGGGTAACATCATCAACATGGCGATATAAACCAGTGACTGAAAACTCCTCGCCAGAGATTCAACAAAAAAAAAGGACAACTCTCAATTATTTGAAACTCTGGAGAGGATACAGACTGGAGAAGGACTCTGAAATGTTGAATTGTAGAAAAAGAAGAAATATCAGGTAGGAATCTTCTGTCCCAGACCAGCCGGTCTCTCCTCTCCCTCACACTAGGGCTCAGTATGGGAAAGGCACAGAATCAGCAGACAGAATCCCTCCCACCAAGGACACAGATTTTAAAATCTCTCACAGCAGTGAGAACTACTCCCATTGTTTGAAGGGGCGGGCGGGGGGGGGGGCAGGCATGGACAGGACAGGGGAGGACATTTTAAGACCCAGGTCAGTGAGGGGCAAAGAGACTGAGAAAACATGGACAGAGACTGCATTTCCAGCCCCCCACCCTTGAGTGTTTCCTTGCCTTGGGGACAGGTGGAACACTGGGTCAGCTGAGGGAGTCCTCTGCCACAGGTGTAGCCCCACATCGAGGCAGATTTGGCTGGCAAGGTGAGGGCACAGGAATCCAGCAGTTTTAGCTCACCTGTGTAGACACATCCTGTGTGTGGAAGCAAAGCAGCCTCTGAGGACACTAAGTTACTGAATAACATCATCTGATGGAGACTTGAGAAAGTGCTAAGGAATGGAAACACTTTTAAAAAGATGCTCAAGACCCTTTATTAGGAACACAGGAGCTGGTCTACATGCACTCCACATAAACCCAGCCTGGATTTTGCTGAGAAACAGGGAAACACAACTGTCAAAGCAGGGCTCTAAAACAAACCTAGGTCTTGCAGTCTGGCAGAAAAAAGAGCACCACTGGAAGCCAGCAGATTTGTTTTACAACACACAGTGAACTCGCTAGGGTGCCCAGTGCCTACCTCACATCACGGTGGCAGGCCACAGTGGGTGCCTGATTTTGGGGGAAGACTGAGGGGCAGGGCCAATCTGACAACTGGCCCGAGAGAGAAACAAAGAAATACAAAGATCAAAGAAAACCAAAAAGAAAAACCAAGGCAAAAGAGAGAAAACAACCTCCAGAATAAACTAATCAAGAAAATCAGATGGCTAGACAGCAAAAAATCATGAGCCACACCAGGAAACAAAAAGATATAGCCCAAAGGAACAAGCTAACACCTCAACTGAGATGCAAGAGTTGAAACAACTAATTAAAGACGTTTAAACAAATCTTCTAAATCAAATCTACGAGTTGAAAGAATATGTGACAAAAGAGATAAAGGATATAAAGAAGACATTGGGTGACCATTAGGAAGAATTCATAAGCTTAAAAAAACAAGAACTTATGGGAATAAAAGGCACAACACAACAGAAGAGATGAAAAACACACTGGAGACATACAACAGCAGACTTGGAGAGGTAGAAAAAAGGAATAGTGAAGTAGAGCACAAGACATATGAAATCCTACCCACAAAAGAACAGATAGGGAAAAGAATGGAAAAATATGAGCAGGGTCTCAGGGAACTGAATGACAAAATGAAGTGCATGAATACATGTGTTATAGGTGTCCCAGAAGGAGAAGAGAAGGGAAAAAGGGTAGAAAGAATAACAGAAGAAATAATCAATGAAAATCTCCCAACTCTTACAAAGGACACAACATTACAGGTCCAAGAAGTGTGGCATACCCCAAACAGAAATGATCCAAATAGACCTATACCAAGACACTTACTAATCAGATTGTCAAATGTCAAAGACAAAGAGAATCCTGAAAGCAGCAAGAGGAAAGCAATCCACCACATACAAGGGAAACTCAAAAAGACTAAGTGCAGATTTCTCAGTAGAAACCATGGAGGTGAGAGCATGACATATTCAAGATACTGAAAGAGAAAACTCTTAACCAAGAATCCTATATCCAGCAAAACTGTCCTTCAAAAATGAGGGAGAGTTTAATACATTTACAGATAAACAGACATTGAGAGAGTTCGTGAACAGGAGACCTCCTCTACAAGAAATACTAAAGGGAGTGCTAGAGACAGATAGGAAAAGACACGAGAGAGAGCTTTGGAGAAGAGTGCAGAAATTAAGATACCAGGAGACAGAAAGAGAGTAAAGATTGTGCATTTAATGCTGAAGGAGTACAAAATGTTCAATAGGATTGATTGTATAGATCCAGAAATGGATAGCACAATACTGGGTAATGGTAGCACAATATTTTAAGTACACTGAACAAAGATGACTGTGAGTACAGTTGAAAGAGGAAGGTTAGGGACATGTAGGACAACAGAAGGTAAGACAGAAGATAAAGACTGGGATGGTATAACTTAATGAAACTTAGAGTGGTCAATGACTGTGATTAAATGTACAAATATAAGAATGCTTTTACATGAGGGATAACAAATGAATGTCAACTTTGCAAGGTGTTGAAAACAGGATGGTATTGGGGAAAAAATGCAATCAATGCAAATTAGAGTTTATAGTTAACAGTAACATTGTAATATGCTTCCATTAATTGGTACAAAGGCAATATACCAAAGCTAAATGTCTGTAAGAGGGGGATATAAGGGAGGGGTATGGGATTCTTTGCGTTGGTGTTGCTGTCTGAACTTTTTATTTTATTTTACTTTTATTTTTTCTTTTCTTACTTTTTAGTTGTCATTTTTTTCTTTTTCTTTTTTCTGTTTTTGCCTCTTCCTCTTTCTTTGTGGAAGAAATGGATTGTCCTCATATAGATAGTGGTGGTGAATGCATAACTATATGACTGTTTACTTAGGAGGGAATTATGGTGTGTGAATAAAACTGTCTAAGAATAAACAGAGGAATATAAGTGCTGGAGAAAATGTGGAGTGAGGGATGTACCTAATCACCACTGGTGGGGAAGTAGAATGGTGTAGCTCATCTGGAGGGTAGTGTGGTGGTTATACAGAAAGCTAAGCATGGGAATGCCATATGGTCCTGCACCCCTGTTTTTGGGTATATAACTGAAAAGAGGGACATGAATGGATATTTGCACAGTGCGGTTCACGGTGGCAGTACTCACAATTCACAGTGGATGGAGGTGGCCTAAGGGTACATCAACTGACGAACAGAATGGCAAACTGTGGTGAATACATACAATGGAATATTGAGCTGTTACAAGAAGAAACGAAGTTGTGATGTATGCAACTAGGTGAATGGACACTGAGAACAGTATGTTGACTGAAATAAACCAGAAATGAAAAGACAAACATAATAATGCTTCAATAATATAGACTAATGAGCAATCTCTGAGAATCAAATCTGAGAGCACAGGTTATCAGGGGAAGGCTTATGATAAACGTTCCTAGACTGTAAGCTCTTACAGCAGTTACATCTATTCCTGAGTTGTAATGGCTATTTCTAAATTCTGAGATGCTGAGCTCTTTGTGTACAACCTGGTCGGTCCCTGGAACTTTTGTATCTGTGCTACATCCAAGACTGAGAGCCAGAGTCTGGCAGCTAAGAATGTCAGCTTTACCCCATACAGCAAATGTTTAAGCGTCTGAAAAAGATCAGACTTCAGTCAGAGATATGAATGAAATGGACTTGGTTAGGACTAAGGTAAATCAAACTAAAGGGTAAAGGACGATACTGAAGGTGTTTTAAAACTTCAAATTCTGTGTGAAACCAAAGGAAGAGATGTTTATTATGTGCAAAATCTATAGTTTTTTTGTAACACACTATTATAATTTAACTTATATGGTCAGTTTATTCAAATACCCTAGTTACATGGAACTTTAAATGGGGAGTGAAATCTGGTTGGTTTGTACAGGTTAGTATGAAGCCCTGGTACATCCCAGAGTAATTGGGGGAAAGAATAAAAAGTATTTGCAAAACCCTTTTGAGGAACTGGGGGAAAATGTGGAAATGTTAAACTTCCCCACCTGGGGATTTACTGATATTCTCACAAGCATTGGGGACAAATTTAGAAGACTGAGCCCTCAATTTGGGGGCTTGCTCTTATGAAGACTGTTACTGCAAAGGAGAGGCTAAACCCACCTATAATTATGCCTAAGAGTCAACCCCAAAGAACCTCTTTTGTTGCTCAAATGTGGCCTCTCTCTCTAAGCCAACTCTTCAGGTAAACTCACTGCCCTCCCCGCTACACGGGACATGACTCACAGGGGTGTAAATCTCCCTGGCAACATGCAACATGACTCGTGGGGATGAGCTTGGCCCTGGCATTGTGGGACTGAGAAAGCCTTCTTGGGCCAAAAGTGGGACAAGAAATGAAACAAAGTAAAGTTTAAGTGGTTGAGAGATTTCAAATAGAGTCAAGAGGTCATTCTGGAGGTTATTCTTATGCATAAAACAGATATTCCTTTTGAGTTTTTAGTGTATTGGAATAGCTAGAAGGAAAAACCTGAAACTTTGAACTGCAACCTAGTAGCCTTGATTCTTAAAGACAATTGTATAACTATATAGCTTACGCTGTGTGACTGTGTGACTGTGAAAACCTTGTGGCTTCCACTCCCTCTATCCAGTGTATGGACAGATGAGGAAAAAAATGGGGACAAAAAGTAAATGAATAATAGGGAGGGATGGGGATATGGGATGTTCTGAGTGTTCTTTTTACTTTTATTTTTATTCTTATCCTTTTTTGTGGTAATGAAAATGTTCAAAAATTGATGTAATGAATGTACAACTATATAATGGTACTGTGAACAATTGATTGTACACTGTGGATGACAGTATGGTTTGTGAATATATATCAATAAACTTGATTTTTTCTTTTTTTTAAAAAGGGCAATGGGAAAAGAATTGGGGTAGCTGGTGGTGGATACCTGAAACTATCAAACTACAACCCAGAACCCATGAATCTCGAAGACAGTTGTATAAAAATGTAGCTTATGAGGGGTGACAATGGGATTGGGAAAGCCATAAGGACCACACTCCACTTTGTCTAGTTTATGGATGGATGAGCAGAAAAATAGGGGAAGGAAACAAACAGACAAAGGTACCCAGTGTTCTTTTTTACTTCAATTGCTCTTTTTCACTCTAATTATTATTCTTGTTATTTTTGTGTGTGTGCTAATGAAGGTGTCAGGGATTGATTTAGGTGATGAATGTACAACTATGTAATGGTACTGTAAACAATCGAAAGTACGATTTGCTTTGTATGACTCCATGGTATGTGAATATATCTCAATAAAATGAAGATAAAAAAAAAACAACAACAACAACAAAAAAGGGCAATGGGAAGGATCCTTGTGGTGATGGATTTCTTCTGTATTTCAACTGTATCAATACCAGTATTTTGGCTGTTATTCTGTGCTATAGTTTTGCAAGATGTTACCAGTGTGGCAAATTGAGTAAAGAGTACTTGGGATCTCTCTTTATTATCTATTACAGTTGCATGTGAATCTACAATTGTCTCAAAATAAAAAGTTTAAAAAAATTTAATCTGATGTCTAGTGTTCCCTATATTTATCAGTGAACTCATTTGAACCTTAAACTTAGGTCTTTCTTGAGCTCAAAGATGTTGCCTTCCATTCTACCTTTGAATTACTGTTACTCTTCTATTAGCTTTGGTCCTTTATTCAGGATATTTATGCACATATTGGTTCTCTGGTCTCTGTATCACTGACTTGATGATCAGCACTATCTTTTGACTCCTTCATTACATTTGTCTCACTCACCAGTACTATATGGAATTTCACTATCTTTGTGAGTTTGGGGGACTCAGAGAAATTTTAAAATGTAGAAAAGTACAAAAAATTATTCCAAATCCACTGTGATCATCCTTATTTCTTCTAGCTCCATGGCCCTATAGTCAGTTTATCTGTATTCAAGTCAGAGATCTACCTGTTACTAATCAGATAAACTTGGGGAAGTAATTTAACCTTTTTGCCACAATTTTCTTGGAAATAATCATTTAATTACATTTAATTCACTAATTCATGAAAGGTTTTAGTACAGTGTCTGGTATTCAATAAATACTTAGTTATTAACAGTATAATCCTTGCTGATATCTCAGGTGGTTCTCTCCTGTGTCAGGCTGTTGTTTTTTATGTACTATTTCAGATTCACTAAAAATTTTTGAGAACGCAAACATTTTCCAATATTATCTTTTATTCCTTTTATCAATTTTGTAAAACTAAGATTTTCCTCTCAATCTTAAGTCTAAGATTCCCTTCTTTATTTTTCAGAAATTTTTAATAAGCCCTACATGCGATGGCTTCTTTTTTAACAATTATTTAATCAATTATTTGAAAGTTGAGAAATCTATCCAGGTTTGGTGTTTGCTATGAAAAAAGTCAGGTAAATTCTTGTTGGTCTTTTTCCCTTTACTCTCCACCTGGGAATATTATTTTACTTTTAACTCTCAGATCTTAAGTTGAAAAAAAGATTGATTCACACCAACTCTTAGCCAAATTTCTGGTGTTAAGCAGTCACATAATATTATGGCTCTCATCAATTTGGGGGATTAAGGGTCTGTTTGAGAATCCCATTAAAAGTACATACTCTTTCTCCAGGGCATAGAAACTCTGCTTAACCAATTCAGTGTTTAGATGCCCTGAAGTCCAATCCTGGATTCTAGGTTAAGATCCCCTAATTTACTATTCTGATGAACTAAGGAAAGCTCTCCTGATATTGTTGCCTCGTTATATGATTGGTAACATAATCCTGGATACTTTGAAACAGAATACAGTTCCTAGCTAGTCAAAAGTAGGGCCTAACCAAAAGGTGATTGTTTAAGCTAGTGATAGGTACAAGGGGGTTCATTAAACTGTTCTCTTTACTTTTGTAAATATTTGAAACTTTCCATAACAAAAATCTTTGTTTGCTTGAAGTAGAGCCTTTTGAAGGAAAAACAAAACAAAACAAAAAGCCAAAAAACCTCTTCCACGGATTTTCTTCTCTCTGCCTCTTCCTACTACTACTCATTTGCTATTTAAAATCACACCACAACCAATCCACTTCCGCCTTTCCAGAAGTATGGTACCAAGGGAAATAGAGAGGTAATGATAAGAGAGATGGGAGGGTGAAAAAGGGCCCTGGGTACTTCAGATAGCAGTTTCAACACAACAGGAGCTAGATGCCAAGTTTCACGTTGGCAAAGACACCACTTTCTTAAATTGTAGGTATGCAGCAGAGATGGGTAGAAATCTCCTACCTTCTTCCTGCCTCCCCTGCTATTCTGTTTTAGGGATCTGTCTGTACTTTTATTCACAGAAATTCCTCCTAATCCCTGGCATATTTAATTTGTACTTCTAGTTACTGATTCTATTTATAACTTTGCTTTTCTGTATATTTTCACAATTCTGACCATAGGATGGTAGAGGACTTTATTCTGGGTTCCACTATATAAGTTAATCAACTAATCCCAGGCTTCTCATAAATGAGGCCAAAAGGTAACCAGATATGTGTTCCAACCTGGAAACACTACACAAATAAAAAAGATAGAGTCTCATCTCCTCTTGCCCCCTTTGACCCTCAACCACTCTACAAGCTTACATAAATGAAAACATGCTTATTGATACTACTTAGCATAATGAACAGAATGCAGTAAAAAGGTAGTATTTTTTTTCTCAAAAAAGTATTAATCCAGATTCACAACATCAAGAAACTGCCAACAAGTAAAAGGTTTAAACTGAAGTATGGGAGCAATCAATTAGAAACAATAAAGTTGCTTCACAATAAATTGTACATGTTAAAATTTATAAATTGGTGAGATAATATACTAAATATTCTGAAAAATGATTACAACCCTTAGTATACAGAAAACCTTAAAACAATTAGAATAATAAAGTGGTTTGGGATTATTTAGAGGTATAGTTCTTCAAATTCTCTCTGGTTTTGTCAATAATGTTCCTGGTTAATCCAAGATTTCTTAAGAAAGGTATGGACACAGAGCATTTAGGAAACTGACCTCTAATCAGGAAGGCCTGATTTGAATTCTATCTCTGCCACTTATTGGAAAAGTTAACGAACAACTCTAGCCTCAGTTTCCTCATATCTGAAAGGGTACCTATCTTTCAAGGTGGTTCTGAGGATTATATGAAATAGTGAACAAAAAGCACTTAACATGGTTTCTAGCAAACAGCACTCAAAACAAAACAGACTTCATTAAAATGAATTTATCTTTTCTTTCAGAGTGTTAATCCTTGGAAAAATATTGAGATAAAACATGATGGCAACTAAGGTTCCTTCAAGTACACAAATTTTATGACACTATCACTAATAACTAATGTTACTGTCTCCACCTTTATATGAAAATAGAACTTAGTTTTAGAATGCCTTATATTAGTTCTTCTTAAAATATATATAGCTAAAAGGATTTTTACTAAGTATGTCCATTCAAACCCACCTTCACAGAGATCTCCAAATCCTATCATATGTGTATAAATCCCTTTATCAATCAACAAGCACTTCCAAGGACCTACTGGTTTTAGTAAAGGGGAGGAAATGAAGTTAAAATGGCAGATGAAGACAAAAAGAGAAGAGATTACAACTGTGCAAAGAAAGAGATTTATAATTAATCTGAATAAAAGGAAAGATCAAAAGGTTCTTCAGAGGAATATTTTAAAACAACAACAAACACAAAGACATTACAAGAAAACTACAGACCAATCTCTCTCACGAACTGTCACAAAAATTCTAAACAAATTTTAGAAAATTGCATTCAAGAATATATAGGAAGGATAATATGTCATGACTAAGTGGAGTGTATCCCAGGATTGCAAGGATGTTTAAACATGAGACAACCAGTGTAATTCACCACATCAACAGAATAAAAAAGAAAAACTACACATCATCTCTGTAGATGCAGATAAGGCATCTGACAAAATTCAACAGTCACTCTCCCGAGCAAGGAATAGATATATGGGAATCTCCTCAATGTGATAAAAGCCAACTACAACAAACTTAGAGCTAAATTTCACCATATTTAATGGTGAAAAACTGAATGCTTTCCCCATAAGATTAGACAATGTAGATCAATGATGAGTTCTTAGCCAATGCAGTAAGTTAAGAAAAAGAGATAGGAGGTATATTAGTCAGGGTTCCCCAGGAAAACAGAACCAATAGGTGGGAGGATTGATGGACAGATGGATGGATAAGTTGAAAAAGAGAGAGGGAGAAGAGGGTAAGGGGGAGGGGGAAGAAGAGGAGGAGGGAGGGAGGAAGGGGGCAGGCATACAAATTAAAAAGGAATGCATTAAACTGTCTTTTTTCACAGACCAAGATATTGGCCTATGTGGGAAATCCTAAGGAATCTACAAAAATTTACTAGCAGTGAGTTCAGCAATATCATAGGCAACAAGGTCAATGTACAAAAATCAACTCTATTTCCGTAGTCTAGCAATAAAAAGTCAGAGATCGAAATAAGAAATATTTATAATAGAATAAAAAATATAAGATACTTAGGGGTAAATTTAATAGAATATGTGCAAGACCCCTACAGTGAAAACTACAACATACTGCTAAAAGAAATTATAGAAAACTGCAATTAACAGAGAGATAAATAATGTTCACAATCAAAAGATTCAATATTTTTAAGAGATCATTTCTGCCCAAACTTATCTGCAGATTCAAGGTAATCCTAGTCAAACCCCCACCAGGTGCTTTTGTAGAAATGTACAAGTGACTTCTACATTTATAGAAAATGCAAAGGACATAGCATAAGCAAAACAACTTTGGAAAAAAACAAAGTTGGAGAACTTCCACTACCTGATGTCAAGACTTAACATAAAGCTACAGGAGAGTTTCTCAGCCTTGGCACTATTGACATTTGGACTAGCTAATTCCTTGTGGTAAAGGACAATCCTGTCCTGTACATTATAGGATGTTTAACAGCATTCCTGGCTCTACCCACTGGATGCTAGTAGCCACACTCCCAGTTTTAACAATCAAAAATGTCACCAGACATTGACAAATGCACCCCCACCAGGGGGAGGATGCTTAAAACTGCCTGTGGTTGAGAAGAGTAATCAAGACAGTGTAGTACGTGCATGAACACAGACATATAGATCAATGCACAGAATAAGAATCCAGAAATAGGCCCAAGGTAAGTCTATGGGAAAAGATAATCTTTTGAATAAATGATGCTAAAATGATTGGATGTTCATATCCAAGAAAACACTCACTTTAACTCCATATACAAAATTGAACTCCAGAATTATTACAAATTTAAATATAAGAGCTAAAGCTATAAAACTTCTGGAAGAAAATAAAGGAGAAAAACTGTACTAATCTTAGGTAAAATAAGATTTCTTAAACAGGACACAAAGAAGCACAAATAATTTTTTAACTGATAAACTGCAATTCATCAAAATATAAAATGTGTTTGGCTCTTCAATATTCACTGTTAAGAAAATGAAAAGACAAGCTAAATCTTAGGAGAAAATATCTGCAAAGCATATATCTGATAAAGGATTTGTATTCAGAAATAAAACAGTAAGAGAAATAATACAATAAAAAATGAGAAAAAGATTTAAATAGTAACATCATCAAAGAAAGTATGATGATGGCAAATAGGCACATGAAAAGATGCTCAACAACACTTTTCACTAGGAAATGCAAATTAAAACCATGAGATATGACACAAACCCACTTAAATAGCTAAAGTGGAAAAAGACTGACTACACCAAGTACAACGACACAGACCAACTAGAATTCTCATACATTGCTGGTGGGAACACAAACTTGCACAGACACTCTGGAAAACAGTTGGTGGTTTCTAATAAAGTGAAACATATACTTACCATATGACCCAGCAATTCCACTCCTAGGTATTTACCTTAGAGAAATGAAAACTTATATCAACACATAAACACCTATTCGAATGTTCCCAACAGCTTTATTCATAATAGCCCATAACTGGAAACAACCCAAATGTTCACTAACTCACAAATGGATAAACAAATTGTGGTACATCCATAAAATGAAATACTACTTATCAATAAAAAAAAAACTGATACCCACAACATGAATAAATTTTAAAAGCAGTATGCTAAGTATAAGAATCTAGACACAAATGACATTAATAAAATATCCAAAAATGTTCTAAATGGATAAAAATAATTCCGATTTTCATGAATTCTTTTTGGCTATATAAATCCTTAGCACTTACTCTTTTTTGTTGTTAACTAACTTATTTATGTGTCCAGCCCCTTAGATCAACTGCAAACCTTTCTGCCATTGGGGTTTATGTTGTATCTCTGGGTACATCTTCACAATACTAATGATAGCACTTCACATTTGTATTTGTATATCAATGCACAGGTTTCATAATTATCATTCAATAAAACAAATGGAATGTGGCATACACATTGCAAATGTAGTCAGGACACAGGAGCTCAAACCCAGCTCTACCAGAGACTGCTTGAGTAACCTGGGTAAAGCATTTAACCCACATAAGCTCCATATTCATTCAGCTGATAAGCATGGGGGTAAAGTAGGGAACACTGGGGTGGTACACGCAGCAATGTGAATGCAAGTAAGGCCAGTAAAGAGAGAAAGCTCCTGAGCAGTGAAGGCCTAACAGTTGTACTTGAATTTTACTTTCACAATAACCACAGACTGTGAAAGTGGAGCCTCATGAGGCTTTTGCTCTTTTGGGTTGTAAGCAGGAGATATCAGAAGAGTTACCACAGGGATAACTGATTTGTGGCAGACAGCTAATGATGGAAACATTCATTTTTGGTCCTTTGTTATAGTTTCCTCCTATCCTCATTGGAAATTGTATTCAACAAGCATTGTATTGTTTGCCTACACATAGGGAAAGTGAGCTATTTTAGATTGAGATAAAAAAATCCAAAAACATCTTTAACAAAAAGAAAAAAGGACTCACACCTGCCGATTTCAAAACATATCACAAAGCTACAATAATCAAAAAGTATGTTGATGGCATAAGGACAGACATATAGACTAACTGAATAGAACTTACAGTACAGAAATAAACCCACACATCTACAAGCAAGTGACTTTTGACAAAAGTGCCAAGTCAACAGGGAAAGAATAAGACTATTCTTCAAAAATAGTACTGAGAACAGTGGTTATCTCCATGCAAAAAAAGAAAATGGACTATTCATAGCATATACAAAAATTAACTTGAAATGGATCAACAACCTAAATATAAGAGTTAACTAATTATTATTCTTGTTATTTTTGTGTGTGTGCTAATGAAGGTGACAGGGATTGATTTAGGTGATGAATGTACAACTATGTAATGGTACTGTAAACAATCGAAAGTACAATTTGTTTTGTATGACTGCGTGGTATGTGAATATATCTCAATAAAATGATGATTTAAAAAAAAAAAAAAAAAAAAAAAAAAAAAAAAAAAAAAAAAAAAAAAAAAAAAAAAAAAAAAAAAAAAAAAAAAAAATATAAAAAAAAAAAAAATAAAACTAAATATAAGGGTTAAAACTATAAAACTCTTAGAAGAAAATACAGGAAAATATCTTCAGTATCTTGTATTAGGCAATAGATTCTTAGACTTTACATCAAAATCACAAGCTACAAAAGAAAAGATATATAAATTGGATTTCATAAAAAAATTTTTAAATTTAAAACTTCCGCACATCAAAGGACATTATCAAGAAAATGAAAAGACAATCTTCAGAATGGGAGAAAATATTTGGAAACCATATATCCGAAAGGGTTTTATATCCAGAATATATAAACAACTCCTACAACTCAATAACGAAAAAGGCAAACAACCCAATGAAAAAACGGACAAAGGATTTGAATAGCCATTTCTCCAAAGGAGATATACAAACAGCCAACCCAATTGCCATTATTGCTCAACATCATTAGCAACCGTGAAATGCAAATAAAAACTACAATGAGATACCACCTCACACCCACAAGAATGGCTATTATTTAAAAAAAAAAAAAACGGATAAATAACAAGTGCTAGCAAGAATGTGGAGAAATAGGAACCCTCAGACATTGTTGGTGAGAATGTAAAATAGTGCAGCTGCTACGTAAAACAAGGTTCCTCAAAAGTTAGACATAAAACTACCATATACCTGACAATCCACTTTAGATATATACCCTAAAGAATTGAAAGCAGGGATGTGACAGATATTTATACACCACCGTTCATACCAGTATTACTCACAACAACCAAAAGAGAAAAGAAACCCAAATGCCCACTGACAGATGAATGGATAAACAAAATGTAACATACATGTACAGTGGAATATTAGCCTTAAAAAGGAATGAAATTCTGATATATGCTTCTACATGGAAGAACTTGGAAGATATGCTGAACAAAAAAAGTCAGACACAAAGGAGCAGATATTATATGATTCCACTTATATGAAATAGCTAGAATATGCAAATTCATGGATACAGAAAGTAGAGTACAGGTTAACAGGGGCATGGGGGAGGACTGAGAATGCATAATGGGTATAGGTTTCTCTTTGGGTTAAAGGGAAAGTTCTGGTAATGGATGATGGTGAGGGTAGCACAACATTGTGATTAATCCCACTGAATGGTACATTTGGAATGGCTGAGATGTGAAAATGTATGTTGTATATATGTTTCCACAATTTAAAAAAACAGAGAAACTAAAGAGACAGAGACAAAAGTAATACATAATCCTAGACTGATCTAACAATGGAGAAGAAATGCCCAGAAGGACATTACTGGGACATACGGAAAAAACTGGAGTTCAGACTGTAAGCTTTATATCAATGTTAAATTTCTTGAGTGGGATAACTGCACTTAAGGTGGATACATAGTGAATATCCTTTTTCTTAGGAAATGTATATGGAAATATTAAGTGTTCAAGGAGCATGATATTTAGAAAACAGATAAATAGGCAGAGGGATGGATGGATGGATGGATGGATGGATGGATGGATGGATCGACAGAATGAATGATACAGCAAATGTGGCAAAATGTTAAAACTGAATCTGGGGAAGCTGGGTGGGAGATATGTTGGAATTCTCTGTATGGGTTTTGTATTATTTTTGCAAAACTGTCCTGTAACTTTGAAATTATCTCAAAATAGAAAGTTTTTTTTTTTTTTAAAGACAAAAACAGAACTATTTTTTATCCCCAACAAATCTGGACTCTGAAAAATATATGATGGTGGCTGCCCTGTGGAAACATCTATGTGCCAAGGATCGTGTCCTCCTGACAGCAACCAGTGAGGAACTAAGGCTCTTGTTAACAGCAGTATAAGTTAGCCTTCTTGAAGGCAGATCTTCCGGCCCTGATCCAGCATTCAGATGACGACTGCCCTGGCCAATGGCTTGACTACAGCATGATGAAAGACCTAAGCCAGAATGACCCAGCTTAAGCCACTCCCAGATTCCCAACTCTCAGAAACTGTGAAACAATAAATGTTTGTTGTTTTAAACTGTTAAGTTTTAGGGTAATTTGTTATGCAATAATTGGTAAGTACTGCATCCCATCAGAATGGGCTTCCACTACTTCCTTCCAACATGCTCCTCCACTGGCTGGGAGCAGCCACGAGCAGTGCAGCCCCAGCAAAAATGAGGTGGTAGATCCAGAAGGCCCACATTTGGGGCTGTCAGTAAACTATGCCACCCACAAGCAGATCTGAGTGGTGCATTTCCATGGCTGCCATGGAATAACAAAATATTTATTAACTATTACCATATCCTTTCTGAAACAAAACAGTTAAAATAAAAGGATCTTTTTTTAAACAAGAAAATAATAAAAAATATTTCTCTTCTGCATTCAGCTTAAACAATTGATAAAACTGTGTGAAAACAGAAATACTAGCAAAATAATAGAAAAACTTCTTAGAGCGGAGCTAAGAAAACTCTAGCACTTAGATTAGCTCTGGTTATCAGCTTGATTTCATGTGTGTCCACAATTAATATTACTCTGCCAACCAAGAAAATAATTTCTTCCTGGGTGTGTTGTTTTGTCTCTCCCATTCCGAGAGGAATTTCTGAAATTTAAGGATAATAAGCAATGGAAGAACTATGACCTGTGGTTAATCAACTAATCCAGAATTTCTAAGAGAACTAAGGAGAAACAATTTGAGTGCTATGAATGCCATAAATTATTTTATATCAATAGATTAGGGGTAAATTAAAGCGACTGCATTTCCAACCATCTAATGTGAACAGGAAGACGTTCCCATCTTTCCAAAACCACAGCATGAGGTGGGAGAGAATGGGTAATAACTGTAAAACTAAATATGGCTACAGGGAATGCTAGAAGTTTTCCTATTTGAATGCAGCCTCCACACTCAGCTCCTTAGCTTTATAAATTTTCCCACCCAGAGGATTTCAGAGTTCATGCTACTATGACATATTTTTCCCCAGGCGAATTCAATACCAAGTGAGCTCAGTATGTGTTTATGTTGGAATCCTTTAAGGTTGGTGTCCCACATATGGCAGATGCCACTTTTCTCCTTATTGCCTGCCAAATCACTGCAATTATCTTAGAAGATTCCCAATTCAAATTTCATAGAAACTGAGAAAAACATGTTACCTTAAAAGGCTTATCTCTCCAGGACAGTATAATCCACTGATCTAAGTAAAACCCAATTTTCTAATCCTTATTTTTTTAGAAATTTTATAAAATTAGTATTTTAAGTATTCTATTTTTATAACATTCAAATCATTTTTAAATTATCTTTCTATACTAAACCTAGGAATCAAAATAAAGAACAAAGTGCTCAAAACAAATGAAATCTAGAATTTCTTGGAATACCTGATGTTATAGAATAAAGCAACAGGAATTCAGCTATTTTTCTACAGAATTAGGCAGAAATTTTATATGCCTGCTCTGAACAGTTACATAAAACTGATACACATATTAAACAAAGCCCTGAAGTTTCAGGACTAATCCCAATGCAATTTGCTCTATAGCCACTCTACCACATATGGTTAAGATTTTCCAGTGATTCTATCCAATGTTTCTCAACAATTGAGTTGGTTCATAGTGAGGCCTCAGGATCTGGAACCCAGATGAAGGAAAGTTTTGAAAACTGGCCAGCAAAATAATCACTGATTTCTGGACGATTAGCTGTCTTTTCTAAGTAAACAATACATTTTAAGAGACTTGGGAAGAAAACATATTTGGTACAAAACTCTTTAATATCAAGAACTTTTTTATTTTCCTCTTCTTAAAACAGATTTTTTTCTAGTTCTCTCTGTTCATAAGAAATCTAGCATATATCAATTTTTATCTCACTGATATATCCTAATTAATATATTATGATAACATCATCTTTGTACTTTGTTTTTTAGTATAACACTCATTTGAATAATAACAGCATCTCAAAACATGTGCCAAAAATTACTAAAATACATAATAATTTCAGTAATTTCATAATTTTACTTTCTCCTTTCTGACTTGTCTTTATGGGATTATTTTGAGAGAAAGTTCCACTTTGACAAACGTTGCTAATAGCAACTTTCCCTTGGCCACTCAAATAGCACTTTTTACACTAAAGATCCAAAACTGCTGGGTAAAGGGAAAGAGCAAGTGGAAGACTCAACAAAACCTAAAAAGAGAAAGACCTAAGAGCACAAATTTGTCATTATTGCATCCGTCAACAAATATATACTGAACCTGGATTTCTGTTTGACCGACGTAACAGTGTAAAAGACACTCCATTGTTCTGTTTCCCTACACAATATTTGAGCAACTAGCAAAAACTGGCAGAGTCATCTTCCTCATAGCTCTGGAAAACAGTGAAAGCACTGCAGTAACTGGGTGAGTGCCAAATCAAGAAAACATAGCTTTAAAAATGGTAGAAGCTTGTGTTACCCTTCCTGGCCCCTGGCCCGCCAATGGCAGGGTGGAGTCATCCTGCACTCCCATTGTAGGTCCCTGGCTCTGTTCTGGAGGGATCAGGATAACCCCAGTACACATACTGGGGTGTCTGTATGTGGATGCCAATCTATTAGGCGGTAACCTGAATGACTGAACCAAGAAACTCCTCTCTGCCTCTTGGGCAAAGGATTACTGGCTATAAGCCATGCAAAAGATTACCCAGGAAGGGAAGAAAATCTATTTGATGGGAGTAGAGAGGACACTCAGATATCAGTAAATGGGAATTCCCTGGTCATGAGGAAGTATAACCATAGGAAAGACGCAGGCTCAGAAAAGATAAAGAGTACCTGCACTTCCCTTTCACCATGGGCTGATATTCTTGATGGGAGTGCTAAACTCTATGGATACTGACAGCAACACACAGCCAATTTGTAAAGACTGTAAACGGTGTTTTGTTGTGACTGTTTTTTTTTGTTTTTGTTAGCTCCTGGTATGCAAGAAAATCTCATTCATATCATGAACTGGATACAAATTTAAGGAACAGGCAGTACAGGGGTTAAATCTCAGAGTTAAAAATTTATAATATTAAAATGAATGGTGTACAACAAAAGATTACAAAACAAAGAAACAGGAAATGATGGATCACCCAAAGGACCAAGAAAAAAATCCCAGAAACCATTAAAGAAGAAGACCAAACTTTGGACTTGTCAGAAAAAGACTTCTAAAAAACAACCCTCATTAGGCTCAAAGAGATAAAGGAAAACTCACAGAAAGAACTAAAGGATATCATAAAACCGATGAATGAACAACATGAGGATCTCAATAAAGAGATTGTAATTTTAAACAGAAACTAAATAGAAATACTGGGGTTGAAGACTACAATAACTAAAATGAAAAATTCCCTAGAAGGTTTCAACATCAAAATGGAGCTGGCAGAACAAAGAATCAGTGACTTCAAAGACAAGACAATCAAAATGATACAGGCTGAGGAGTAGTAAGAAAAGAGAATGAAAAAAAAGTGAACAGAGCCTAAGAGACACCATCAAGAGTACCAATGTATACACTGTGGAAGTCCCAGAAAGAAAAGAAAGAGAGAAAGAGAGAAAGGGGCAGAGACAAAATTCTAAGAAATAATGACTCATTTAATGAAAGACATGAATACATTCAAGAAACCCAACAGACTGTGAACAGAATAAACTCAATGAGAACTACATCCAGCCACATAGTCAAACTGTTGAATGTAAGCAACGATAAGGAAAGAGTTCCAAAAGCTGCGAGAGAAAAGCAACATGTTATGTAAAAGGGAGTCCTAAAAAGATTAAGAACCAATTTCTCACTAGAACCTATGAAGGCAAGAAGGCAGTGGGACAAAATATTTAAGGTGCTGAAAGAAAACAATTGCCAACCAAAAACATAACTGACAAGAATGTCTATCAAAAATGAGGGCAAGATTAAGACATTCCAGATAATGAAAGATGATGGAGTTCATCACCACTAGACCTGCTCCATGAGCACTGATAAAGGTTGTTCTTCAGACAGAAAGGAAAGGACAATAGACAGTGGATCAAAGCAGCATAAAGGAACAAAGATCACTGGTAAAGGTAGCCATATGGACAATTAAGAAAGTATTGTATCGCGTTTTTTGTATGTAACCCTATTTTTTATATTTTACAGTTTCTAAAATGCATAAATCTATGGCTTTAGATACACAATTAATAAAGATATAATTTATAAAGATTATAACAGAAAGATGTAGGGACAGAGGGGTGATGGGAATAGTATACGTGTACACTATTGAACTTAAGTTGGTATCATACCAAACATGATTGTTACTGATTAGGAGTTAAATTTAAGCCCCAAGAAAATATATCAAAAATATATACAAAAAGAAAAGAGAAGGAACTCAAGGAAAATTAATTAAAAAAAAAATGAAAATAGGCCTTAAAGGAGAACTGAGTTCAAAAAGTTATGACTTAAAAAGACCAAAGAGCAAAATGGCAGAAGTCCTGCATTATCAGTAGATAGTTTGATTGTAAATAGATTAAACTCTCCAGTCAAAAGGCAGAGACTGGCAGAATGGATAAAATAGTATGATGAAACTATGTGCTGTTTGTAAGAGACTCACCTTAGATCCAGAGACACAAATAGTTTGAAAGAGAAAAAATGGAAAAATATTTCATGAGAATAGAAAGCAAAAGAGAAAAGACAGCTAATATCAGATAATATGGACTTTGAGTCAAAAACTGTTACATGGCACAAAGAGGGATACTATATAATGTCAAAAGGGTAAATCAATCAGAAGATAAAGCATTTATAAACATATATACACATAAGAGCAGATCCCCAAACTATACGAAACAAACAATGAGAGAAATGAAAGGAAAAACAGATGGCTCTATGTTAATAGTAGGAGACTTCAATACACCTCTTTGATAATCATAGCACATCAAGGCTGAAGATCAATAAGGATATACAAGACCTGAATGATAACTATAAACCAAGTAGACCTAACAGACATATATAAAACTCTTCACCCAACAGCAGCAAAATGCACATTCTTCTCTGGTGTACATGGGTCATTCTCCAGGATAAACCACAAAAAAAGGCTCAATGAATTAAAAAACATTGAAATCATAAAATATATGTTCTCCAACCACAAAAGAATGAAGCTGAAAATCAGTAACAGAAGGATAAATGGAAAATTCACAAATATGTAGAAATTAAACCACATACTCTTAAACAATCTATGGATCAAAGAAAAAATCACAAGGGAAACTGGGAAATATCTCAAAGTAAATGAAAACAAAATTACAATATACCAAAATTTATTGGCTTGCAGTAAAGGCAATGGTAAGAAGAAAATTTATAGCTCTAAATGCTTACATTAAAAAAAAAGATCTCAAACCAGAGACCTAACCTTACAACCGTAAGATCTAGAAAAAGAAGAGCAAACTACACTCAAAGCAAGAAGAAAGGAAATTACAAAGATCAGAGCAGAGATAAATGAAATAGAGAATAAAAAAACAAGAGAGAGAATCAATGAAACCAAACATTGGTTCTTTGAAAGATCAATAAAATTGACAAACCTTTAGCTAAACTGACAAGGAAAAAAAGAGAGGGCACAAATAAGTGAAATCAGAAATGAAAGGAGGACATTTCAATCTCAGTGAAATAAAAGAATTATTAGAGGATACAATGAAGATCTATATGCCAACAAATTAGATAGCCTACATGAAATGACAGATTCTGAGAAATAAAGAAACCACCTTCACTGACTCAAGAAGAAACAGAAGATCTCAACAGACCAATTACAAGTAAAAAGACTGAATCACTAATCAAAAACCTCCCAACAAAGAAAAGCCCAGGACAAGATGCCTTTACTGGTGAATTTCAAGATTTACCACCAATCCTGCACAAAATCTGCCGAAAAACTGAAAAGGAGGGATCACTTCCTAACTCATTTTATGAGTTCAGTCTCACCTGAATACCAAAGGCAGATAAAGATGGCATGTCAGAAGAAAATCATAAACCATTATCCTTTATGAATATAGATGCAAAAATCTAAACAAAATACTAGCAAATTAAGTCCAAGTGCACAATAAAAGAATTGCACATCATGACCAAGTGGGATTTATCCCAGATATGCAAGGGTGTTTCAACATAAGAAAATCAATTAATCAGTATAATGAAGGAAAAAAAAAACACATGATCATCCCAATTGGCACAGAAAAGGAATTTGGTAATCTAGTACCCATTCTTGATAAAAACACTCAGAAAACTAGGAATAGAAGGAAATTTCCTCAACATGATAGCAGGTATATATGAAAAACCCACAGCTAACATCATACACAATGATAAAAGATTGAAAGCTTTCTTCCTACAATCAGGAAAAATAAGAATGCCCACCATCACCACTGTTATTCAACATTGTACTGGAAGTTCTTATCAGAGCAATTAGGCAAGAAAACAAATAAAAGGCATCCAAACTGGAAAGTAAGAAGTAATACTTTCTCTCATTACAGATAACATGATCCAATATACAGAAAATCCTGAAAAATCCTCAACAACGCTACTAGAAGTAATAAACAAATTCAGCAAAGTGGCAGGGTATAAGATCAATATGCAAAAATCAGTGGTGTTTCTATACATTAGAAATGAATAATCTGAAGAGCAGAAGAAAGAAAAAATTCATTTATTATAGTAACTAAAAGAATCAAATATCTGGGAATAAATTTAACCAGAGATTTAAAGGACTTGCACATGGGAAACCACAAAATACTGCTAAAAGAAATTAAAGAAGATCTAATTGAATGGAAGGGCATTCCAGGTTCACAGACTGGAATTTTAAATATTGTTAAGATATCATTTCTATCCAAGGCAATTTACAGATTCAACACAATACCAATCAAAATTCCAACAACGTTCTTTGCAGGAAAAGAAAAGCCAATCATCAAATTTATTTTAAAGTGCAAGGGACCCTGAATACCCCAAACCATCCTGAAAAAGAGTAACAAAATTAAAGAACTCACTGTTCCTGATTTTAAAACTTTTACAAAGCTACAGTACTCAAAACAGCATAGCAATGGCACAAGGACAGGATTATAGACCAACGGAATTAAATTCAAGTTAGAAACAGACCCTCACATGCATGGCCAATTGATTTTTGACGATGGTGCCAAATCCTCTCAATGGCAAAAGAATAGTCTTTTCAACAAATGATGCTGAGAAAACTGGATATCAATATGTAAAAGAATGAAGGTGGACTCATTCTTTACTCAATATATAAAAATTATCTCAAAGTGGATCAACAACTAAATATAAGAAACAAAAGAGGAAAACAGTGGGAAACATCCTCAAGACTCATCTTGGGCAACAGTATCTTAGACTTTACACCAAAGTGAAAAGACAACACACAGAATAGGAGAAAATATTTGGAAAGCACATATCCTATATGTTTAATATCCAGAATATATATGTCTATCCTAAAACTCAACAAAAAGACAAACAACTCAATTACCAAATGGGTAAAAGGCTTGAATAGGCATTTCTCTGAAGAAGATATACAAATGACTGATAAGCATATGAATAAACGCTCAACATCATTAGCCATTAGAGAAACGTAAATCAAAACCACAACGAGATACCATTTCACACCCACTGGAATGGCTATCATTAAAAAAAAAAATGGAAAACAAATTGTAGAGAATCAGGTACATTAATTCATTGTTGGTGAGATATAAAATGGTAAAGCTGAAAACAGGCTAAGATGGCGGCATAGAGAGGAGTGGAAGACTGTTAGTCCCCCCCGGAACAATTCATAAATGACCAAAAATCTAGTAAATAACCTGGAATAACTGCGGGGAGACAAACGCAACTGTCCACTCATCATCCACCAACCTGAATTGGGAGGAATGCCCGAGATCACAGCATAAAATCTGTAAGTAAAACTGCGGACCCATGCTGAGAGCCGAGAGCCCCTCCCTCACGGAAGCCTCACGGTGCTAGAAAGCAGCACTCTCTCAGCCCAGCTCCAACTGGGGTTTTAATGCTAACTGCTCAATACAGACAGTGAATCCTCAACAAGCAGACAGAGGCTTTTAGTGACAACTGACCTTGGGAGAGTAGGGGGACATATCTGTCTCAGGACAGGAAGCCCAGAGGCTGACGGGTGAACCTGGGAGCTTTTCTGTCCCTTTCTCTCTCTGTGGAGAAAACTGCAGCTGCTTCCAGCCCGCAGCGCTTTCCAGTAAAGACAGCCTCAGCCATTTTAAAATCAAACCACTTTAATCAGCAGAGTTAGAGAAACAAAGAACTTACTGATATGCATATGACCTCTCTGGAGGGGGCATAGCTTCCCAAGAGGAAAGGGAGGGGCCCAGCTCTACTGCCTGCCTTTCCGGAACCAGACCCCAAAGCCTGGGGGAGGAGATCCACAGGCCACACCCTCTTACACAGGCAGTGACAGGCTGCACCTGCCGAGCAGAAAAGCACAGGTGTATTATTCCTCTAAGAAAAACCATCAGGAAAACCAAATACTGAATATTTCCTCCTTCTGTGACCTGAACCTGTTCTCATCTGGGAAAACCCGACTGGGGTGGCCTGGGAGGTCAGATGCCTAGACAACAGAAAACTACAACCTACGCTAAGAAAAATGAAGCTATGACCCAGTCAAAGTAACAAACATACACTTCAACTGAGATACAGGAATTTAAACAACTAATATTAAATCAATTCAAAAAGTTTAGAGAATACTTCACAAAAGAGATAGAGGCTGTAAAGAAAACAATGTGCATATATAAGGCAGAAACTGAAAGTTCAAAAAAAACAACCAGTAGAATATATGGAAATGAAAAGCACAACACAAGAGACAAAAGACACAATGGAAACATACAACAGCAGATCTCAAGAGGAAGAAGAAAACACTCAAGAACTGGAGAACAAAACACCTGAAAGCCTACACGCAAAGGAGCAGATGGAGAAAAGAATGAAAAAATATGAGCAATGTCTCCAGGAACTTAAAGATGAAACAAAGTACAAGAATGTACGTATCATTGGTATCCCAGAAGGAGAAGAGAAGGGAAAAGGGGCAGAGGCAATAACAGAAGAAATAATCAATGAAAATTTCAGGTCCAAGAAGCGCAGTGTACTCCAAACAGAACAGATCTGAATAGGCCTACACCAAGACATTTAATAATCAGATTATCAAATGTCAAAGACAAAGAGAGAATCCTGAAAGCAGCAAGAGAAAAGCAATCCATCACATACAAAGGAAGCTTAATAAGAGTATGTACGGATCTCTTAGCAGAAACCATGGAGACAAGAAGGAAGTGGTGTGATATATTTAAGATACTGAAAGAGAAAAACCACCAACCAAGAATCCTATATCCAGCAAAGCTGCCCTTCAAATATGAGGGAGAGCTCAAAATATTTTCTGACAAACAGACAATGAGAGACTTTGTGAACAAGACACCCGCCCAACAGGAAATACTAAAGGGAACACTGCAGAGTGATAGAAGACAGGAGTGCGTGGTTTGGAACACAATTTTGGGAGATGGTAGCACAGCAGTGTAAGTACACTGAACAAAGATAGCTATGTATATGGTTGAGAGAGGAAGGTTGGGAGCATGTGAGACACCAGAAGAAAGGAGGAAAGATAAAGACTGGGACTGTGTAACTTGGGGAAATCTAGAGTGTTCAACAATTGTGATAAAACGTACAAATATGTTCTTTTAAGAGGGAGAACAAGCAAATGTCAACCTTTCAAGGTGTTAAAAATGGGGAGGCATTGGGGGAGGGATGCAATCAATGTAAACTAGAGACTGTAACTAACAGAATCATCGTATTATGCTTCCTTTAATGTAACAAAGGCGATATACCAAGGTAAATGCAGATAAGCGGGGGGGATAGGGAAGGCATGTTAGACACTTGACATTGGTGTTGTTGTCTGACTCTTTACCCTACTTTGATTTAAGGTTAATTTTCCTTTTGCTACTTCCTAGCTGTCATTTTTTTCCTCTTTCTTTTCCCTCTACCTTCTTTGATGCTCCCTCCTGCCTTGTGGAAAGAAATGTAGATGCCCTTATATAGATAGTGGTGAAGGTGGTGAACACATAAATATGTGACCCTACAGAGAACCATCAATTATTTACTTAGGATGGAATGTATGGTGTGTGAACAAAACTATCTTTAAAAAAAAAAAAAATGGGTTGATGTCAAAACCTCAAGGGCAATATACTGAGTGAAATAAGCCAGACACTTGAGGACAAATATTGCAGGGTCTCACTGATAAGAACTAATTATAATATGTAAACTCATAGACATGAAATATAAAGTACCAAGATATAGGACAAGACTTAAGAATGGGGAGTGGTTGCTTAATATGAGCAGAATGTTCAACTAGGATGAACTTAAATGTTTGGAAATGAACAGGGGTGTTGGTAGCAAGACGTGAGAATAACTAACAGAGCCGAATGGCGCGTGAATGAGGTGGAAACGGAAAGCTCTGAGTCATACATGTCACCAGAAGGAAAGTTGGAGGTCAAAAGATGGGAATGTATAAAACTGAATCCTATGGTAGGCAATGTCCATGATTAACTGTACAAATATTAGAAAACTTTTTCCATGAACCAGAACAAATGTATGACAATACAACTAGAAGTTAATAATAGAGGGGCATATAGGGAAGAAATATATACCTATTGCAAACTATATACTACAGTTTGTAGTATTTTAACATTCTTTCATAAACAGTAACAAATGTACTATACCAACACTACGAGTCAATAATTGAGGGAGGTTGGTTAGCAATATGGGAGGATTCGAGTCGAGTCTCCTTTTCTTTTTCTTTCTTTTTTTTTTTTTTTCTTTTTTTTTCCATCTTTCACTTTATTTCTTGTCTGGAGTAATGAAAAGGTTCTAAAAATTGAACAAAAATTAAGTGTGGTGATGGATGCACAGCTGTATGAGGGTACCAGGGGCAACTGATTGTACACTTTGGATCTTTGGATAATTGTATGGTATCTGAACAATCCCAATAAAAATTAAAAAAAAAAAAATGGTAAAGCTGCTGCTGAAGACAATTTGGTGGTTCCTCAGAAAGTATATAATTACCATACGATCCAGCAATCCCACTCTAAGTATATATCCAAAAGAATTGAAAGCAGGGACTATAATCGATACTTTCCCACTGATATTCATAGCGGTATTATTCACAATTGCCTAGAGATGGATGCAAACCAAATGTCGACCATCAGATGAATAGATATACAAAATGCAGTGTATAAACACAATGGAATATTATTCAGCTGTAAAAAGGAATGAAGTTCTTGCAACCCAGTAGCCTTGATTCTTGAAGATGATTGTATAACTGTGTATCTTACATGGTGTGACTATGCGATGGTGAAAACCTTGTGGCTCACACTTCCTTTAACCAGTGTATGGACAAACGAGTAGAAAAATGGAGACAAAAATTAATTGAAAAATAGGGTGAGATGGGGGGATGGGATGTTTTAGGTGTTCTTTTTACTTTTATTTTTATTCTTATTTTTATTATTTTTTTGCAGCAATGAAAGTGTTCAAAAATTGATTGTGGTGATGAAGCACAACTATATGATGGTACTGTGAACAACTGTGGATGACTGAATGGTATGTGAATATATCTCAGTAAAGCTCAATTTTAAAAAAAAGGAATGAAGTTCTGATACATGTGACAACATGGATGAACCTTAAAAATATGTTGAGTGCAATAAAGCAGATACAAAAGGACAAACACTGTATGATCTCACTGATACGAAATAATTAGAATATGAAAATTCAGAAATTTGGAAGCTAGAATACAGGTATCGGGCTGAGGTTGATGTAGGGAATGAGGAGTTAATGCTTAATTGGTACAGAACTTCTGTTTGGGGTGATTGAAAAGTTTTGGTAATATACAGTGTTGATGGCAATACAATATTGTGAATGTAACTGATACCACTGAATTGTATATTTAAAAGTGTTAAAGTGGGAAATTTGGGGTTGTATGTATGTTACAAGAATAAAAATTTAAAAAAACCATAGAGCTGTACATAAGTCTGAAGCCTAATAAATTACTGACTATAGTTAATAGGATAATTATTATAATACTGTTTATTAATTGTGACAAATGTACCATGCTGATGTGGGATGTTTAATGACAGGGAAATTATGCATTTGGAGGGGGGAGGCTATACAGGAACTCTGTACTTAATGAATGATTTCTCTGTAAACCTATAACTGCTCTAATAAAAATTAAACACACATGCACACACAACACACACACTGGGCCTCTACAAATCAGGCACTGTGCTAGGTATAAGTCTTACTCTGTCTCCAGAGCCTGCCATTACAATATAATCTCAAAACGTCAATGAGGCCAATAAACTTTTTTTTTGGTGGACACAGTTTTTGCATTGTTTATGGCTTCTACCATTGTTCTAAAGTCCCAGAAAATAGGAAGAAGTTAGTAAGTTCCGGGAACTACATATGTAGAGTTAGGAATAAAGGTATCAATGGATAAAACAGAAAGAAAACCAAGATGTTAAAAACATTCCAAAATTATCTAGCAGTGTTCCTGATTACAACAGCCAACACAGTCTAGGTATCAAATTACTTATTTGTCTTCACCAAAAAATTTCACCTCAGTATACTGAAGGATTCTCACATGAGAACATATCTTCAATTTTATCACTGAAGTCAACAGGAAAATAAAATTCAATTACAAACATACACTTGATTAACTTAAATCAAATCTCATTAGATGTCATATTGTAGCACATTATATGAACACTTACATCTTATTTTAAGTATTAAAAGTATGTTATTTTTAAGGTCCATGCTCATGACCTTGAATAATATTATAATACCCTTTAAGAAATCTAGTAAAATACTTCTTGTAATTAAGCTCCCTGGAATGAAGCTAAATATATCTGATAATGAATTGCATACTAAAACAATATTTTAGCATGATTCACAACCAAAATTTACTGTGAAGACTATCTTTTCTTACAGTGTTTTCCCATTTTCAAAGAATCTCTTCATATTTTAAAATTAAACCCATCCACAGAAACAGAAAGAAGACTGGTTGCCAGGGGATGAGGAGAGGGTGAACTGCTTAACAGGCTTTCATTCAGGGCGATGAAACTATTTTCAAACTCAATGGAGGTGGTGGTTGCACACTGTGAAAGTACTAAATGCCATTGAATGGCTCATTTTAAAATAGCTAATTTCATGTTAAATAATTTCACCTCGATTTTAAAAAAATTAAGCCTAAGGTATGAAAAGGTCACCAGAAGAGCTATTTTATTAGATACATAGTACTACCTTTTCAATAAATGATGGAGTCAATTTGATGACCATGCAGGGAAAAAATTCCAGATGGACTGTATGTTAGTTTCCTGGGCTGCTCGAGCAAATACCATGAAATGGGTTAGGTTAAGCAAAGGGAATTTATTATTTCACAGTTCTGAGGCTGGGAAAATGTCCAAATCAAGGCATAATAAAGGCAATACTTTCTTCCCTAAGACGGTGGCACTATGGAGCTGGCTGCCAGTGATCCTTGGTCTTCGGCTCCTGTCGCACGGCAATGCTCACAGCAGCCTCTCCTGGCCTCTCCGTTCTCTTCTGGGTTATGCTGAATTTCAGCTTCTGGCTGCTCCCTGTGGCTCTCTCTCTTGGTCTGAACTTCATTCTCTTTATAAAGGACTCCAGTAACAGGATTAAGACCCACCCTCAATGAGGTGGGCCACACCTTAACTGAAGCAACCCTAAAAGATCCTACTTACAATGAGTGCACACCCCTAAGAATGGATTAAAAATTTAAAAATATATTTTTCTGGGGTACCTACAGCTTCGAACCACCACAGGCTACAAACCTAAATGTGAAAGGCAAAAGCAATAACTTTTTAGAGAAAAACACAGAAGAACATTTTTGTGATGTGCCTTTGGAGTAGGCAAAGATTTCTTAAACAGGATACAACAAGGACTAGCCATAAAAATTTAAAAAATGCAAGTTGGATTATATTAAAATTAAGACCTTAGTTCACCAAAAGATATAATTAAGAAAGTCAAAAGGAAACCCACAGAATGAGATCAGAATACATAAACAACTCCTACAAGTCAAATTTAAAAAAAGACAGACATACAGAAATAAAATGCAGAGAGCTTGAACAGATACTTCACAAAAGAAGCTAATCAAATGGTCACCTTCATTAATTATCAAGAAATGCAAATTAAAACCACAATGCAGTACCCATTAGACATCTACTAGAATGACCATAATGAAAAAAAAAAAACAAAAAACAAAAAACAAAAAAACAAAAGTACCATGTACCAGCAAGGATATAAAGCAATGGGAATTCTCACATACTACTGGTGGGAGTATAAATTGACATAAACGCTTTGGAAAAAAATCATCTGGAAGAATCTACTAAAGTTGAACATATGTATGCCCTAACCAAACAATTCCAATCCCAGTATATAACCAACAAAAATGCCTGTACTCACTAAAGGCAGGAACTAGAATGTCCGTGATGTCGCCAAAAACTGAAAACTACCTACATGCCCAGCAACAGTTGAATGAATTAATAAATTAAGTTATTTACGCAATATTATATAACAATGAGAAAGGATCAACTACAATAGACACAAAAATATAGATGAATCTCTCACACATATTGTTGAGCAAGAGAAGCCAATCACAAAGAATAAATACTAGATGATCCCATATAGATATAAAGCATAAACACAGGCAAAAATTATCTACTGTGTTAGAAGTCATGAGAGCAGTTACTCCTGAAAGAGAAGGCATGCTTATAGGGTCCTAGAAATAGTCTGCTCCTAGATAAAAGGGCTGGTTTGTAAAACTTCACTGAGTTATACACTTCAACATGCACTCTTCTGTACAAATTACACCTAAAACTTGGAAAATATATGCATATATGAATATATATATATATGTTTTAATTAAAAAGGTAATACTCTAACATGGAAATATCAAGAAATACAGAAAAAGAGAACATACAGTAACAATCAATATAATCTTATCTTCTAAAGAAAACTTTTAGCTATCATATACATATACATGCAATTTACTTATAAAATCACTAGGAGTAGTCTTCTATGTAGGAGCCATATTTTGCCATTTATAAATAATGCTACGATGAACACCTCTGTCTTTGTCCACATGAATCATAGGGTGAAGCTAAAGTATTCCTACGGCCTGAAGACAGAGGCTTGCAAAAGCAACAAAGTGGATCATCTTTCCTAGTTCCATCATTAGCCTATTTATTTAGAAAATGCTCCTTACCCAGCAGACGCCCTCTTGGCCTGAAATTCTGAGATATGAAGCTTGCTGGCATCTATCTCAGTGTTAGATACACAGCAGGTTATTTTTCAGTTTTCTGAATTGAATGAAAAATATTTGGCAGGAAAATCAGGATGATGCTACATGTTGCTCAGTCCCTGCCTCCATATACCCTTTAAGCTGAAGGGCCACTTGTTAGAAATAGAAATTCTCAGACCATACCCCAGACCTACTAAATCAATAACTCTGGGGCTGACGCCAAGCAATCTGTTTTAACATGCCCTCCAGGTGATTCTGAAGCTTGCTAAAATTTGGGGACTACTGGCTAAGAGTATTCTAAAGCTCCAGGCATACTGTGAAACATCACCTTTATGAATCAGGGAGTGGAATAAAAAGTAAATCTTTTTTTTTCCAAACAATTATTCTAATGGCTATTTTGCTCATCTGGGAGACTGACAACCTTACCGATAGAGAAATGTTTTCATCCCTTGCTCACCTTCCTTTAGAATTGTAATTTACATGTCTGCAACATCACTGATGCTGTTTTTCCATACTCTAATGGTACTGGATGGGCATCACCAATGGAGATACAAAGGATGTCACTGAAGAATGGGATGATAAGAGTTCTTCACTTCTGCAGTGATGCATGAAATCTTTGATTTAATTAGCTTCACAGAAAATGAAACAAGTAATTTATTACCAGTAAATCCTAGTAGCAATTTCCTTTTCTTTCAATACAACCTGTAAATAAATTAAATAAGGGTGATTTTTTTAAAAAGATTTAATCAGTATCTTGCAGATACTTTCTACATATGTAATACAAGGATAAAGGCTAAAATATCAAAGTAACAGTGAATAGAAAGGAAAGAGGAATAGAATTAATATTTTATTGAGCACCTGCTACATGCTAATTATTACATATAAAGCTTTACATATGAGGGTGAAATGAGAAAATATAATCCCTATGAGGTAGGTATTATCCCCATAGTACCAATGTGAAAATCATACAATGAGATACAGTAACTTTTACACATCACCAGTCATACAACAAAAACATTTACGAGGTTGATTTTAAAGCCAGATTCCAACTGGCAATTAAAACTATCTTTTTCTCTGTTTGGATTTGAACTTAACCAACATTTTCAACTGCAATTCTCATTTTTATCAATAATAAGCAAAATGGCTAGCAAAATTATAGGGATGGTCACAGATATGAAAAGTTTTTTGTGTGTGTGATAAAATAATGGGTCATGTTTTAGTTTGCTAATGCTGTGGTATGCAAAACACCAGAGATGGATTGGCTTTTATAAACAGGGGGTTTATTTGGCTATACAGTTACAGTCTTAAGGCCATAAAGTATCCAAAGTAACACATCAGTAATCGGGTACCTTCACTGCAGGATGGCCAATGGCGTCCGGAAAACCTCTGTTAGCTGGGAAGGCACGTGGCTGGCGTCTGCTCCAAAGTTCTGGTTTCAAAATGGCTTTCTCCCAGGACATTCCTCTCTAGCAAGCTTGCTCTTCTTCAAAACGTCACTCACAGCTGCACTCCGTTTCATCTCTCAGTCAGCACATTTATATGGCTCCACTGATCAAGGCCCACCCTCAATGGGTGGGGCCACGCCTCCATGGAAATATCCCATCAATTATCATCTACAGTTGGGTGGGGTGCATCTCCATGCAAACAACCTAATTCAAACGTTCCAACTTAATCCCCACTATTATGTCTGCCCCACAAGATTGCATCAAAGAACATGGCTTTTTCTGGGGGACATAATACATTCAAACCGGCACAGGTCATATGGGAATATAAAATAAAAACATTCAATTAAATGACCTCTATTTTCAAAATACTAAGCAAACAAGAATTTACCATAAGGAAAGAACTTTTAATTTTAACAGTACTGTAATCTGCCAAGTGGATTACAAGTTGTTTCACTGAAAGTGAATTTTGAAATAATACAGAAACAAGATGGCAAATACCCTTTCCTCCAAAACTAAGAGATCAGATTATCACTCTTTTATAAGAAACAGTAACTGGCTATTTCAAGAACTATGAAAAATAGGTATCATCATGTCAAACACTTTATAATAAAGCAATTTAAATAAACTATCAAAATAGAGAATAAAAGCTTACTAAAAAATGAAAAAGCCACTTTATTGTGACTTGATAGGACATATTATGTTATTAAAACTATTTATAAATCTATTTTATATACAAGCAAGAAACAAAGCAAAGTTACATAATTCTACACAACATCCTACATTGCAAAAGCAGTTAACAGGAAGATAAAAGATGTGCTAACCACAGTCCATTTAAAAACACCCTTTAGTTCTTTTTTCTTTCTTTCCTTTCTTGTTTTAAATCAGAGACCCTATAATTTTCATTTCTAAAGATAAATTCTTATTTAATTCTGCAATATAGCAACAAACCAAATACTATCAGTGAAATTTATCTTGAAGATAAATGTAGGAAAAATACAAGAGAGAAAAAGGATCAGATGGCATAGGTACTTCAGGCAAAGCAATCTACTGGAATAAACATGTCAATAATTAAAACTATCTGAAAAAAGGGATAATTCATTATTTTCTGATCATAAAGATATTTTTAAATATCCTGAAACCAAACCCAGACTCAAAAGAACTATTCACTGTGTTTGTTAAAATACAATCTCTTACTAAATTCTAGCATAACAGGTAGGCCAAATTCACCCTAATATGAGCTTACATTCATTAGGTTGCCAAAGAACATCTATAGAAGTAGCAACTGAAGGTCTCTTATATCTACTACTCAAAGCAATGTAAAATAAACCAAAGCTTCCTAGATATTTCAGGGCTTAAATTTGTGGAGTAAAATCCAAAAAGAATAAGGATAAATGTGAGCAGGCTGCTTATTTCAACAAGGAACTCTAAAAATAACACCAAAAAATATAAACAACTCTTTTTTAAGATTTTGAACACAGGAGTAATACTTTCGAACATCAATTCCCTATACTTTCTCCTTTTCAAATCCTTTAAAACTTTTTATCACTCTCATCAAGAAGGCAGGGAGGTTCTCACATTCCCTTCTCATCAGAAATATATTATAACGGTCCCTATAAGGAGCTATTCCAGCAACACTTGGTACAGCACTGGATTCTTTCTGTTCCAAGTGCCTTGCCCACAAAATGCTTCCTTTAGGGTGACAATGGGATTGGGAAAGTCATATGGACCACACTCCCCTTTGTCTAGTTTATGGATGGATGAGTAGAAAAATGGGGGAAGGAAAAAAAAAAGGCACCCAGTCTTCTTTTTTACTTTAATTGTTCCTTTACACTTTAATTTTTATTCTTATTATTTGTGTGTGTGTGGTAATGAAAATGTCAAAAATTAATTTTGGTGATGAATGCACAACTATATAATGGTACTGTAAACAACTGAATGTACGCTTTGTTTTGTATGACTGCATGGTATGTGAATATATCTCAATAAAAATGAATTTTAAAAAAACATGCAAACAGCAAAAAAAAATGCTTCCTATATTCCTGTTCCCAGGGTGTGAATATATACTTAAAAACTCATAATAGCTGGAAATATTGATTTCATTATAAATGCATATATTCAAGTTCCCTGCTGCTACTCAAGGATTGTTTGAATGACCTGTAAGATTATAAAAGATTAAAAATAATATAAGTGATGCCATCAACATGGTGACATAAATAGCTACTGAAAACTTCTCTCCAGAGATTCAATCAAAAAAAAGGACAATTCTGAATTGTTCAGAACTCTGGAGGAGGATATACACTGGAGAAGGACCCTGAAATGTCAAACTAAAGAAAGAGAAGACATTATCAGGTAGGAATCTTCCATCCCGGATCAGCTGGTCCTCTACCCTCCCACTCACTCGTTCTCACACAGCACAGGGAAAAGCACAGAAACACCAGGCAGGACCCCTACCAGTGGGGACACAGACTATTAAATCTCTCACAGCATTTATACTCCCACTATTTGAAGACCTGGGGGATAGGGGAGGACATTTCAAGGCCCAGGTCAGTGAGTGACAAAGAGACTGAGAAAACATGGAAAGAAACTGTGTTTTCAGCCTTGGGTCTGAAAGCCCTTCCCCCACCCTTGAGGGAAGCAGTGTCTGGCAGCCATTTCCTTGCCTGGGGGACAGCTGGAGTACTGGGTCAGCTAGTACTCTGCCACAGGTGTAGTCCTACATCGAGACAGATTTTGGCAGGCAAAGTGAGAGCACTGGAATCCAGCAGCTTCCGCTCACCTGAGCAGATGCAGTCTGTGCTCAGAAGCAAAACAGCTTCTGAGGACAATTAAGTTACTGAACAGTGTCATCTGCTGGACAGACCAGAGGTGCAAAAGAACTGAAACCCTTTTAAAAAGATGCTTCAGACCATATCTTAGGATGACGGGAGCTGGGCTACACCTCTTGTGCGGAAACCCGGCCCTGTTTTGGCTAAGAAATACAGATGAACCAACTGTTAAACCAGAGCTCTAAAACAAACCCAGGTCTTGCAGGCCAGTGAAAAACAGAGCATCACTGGAAGCCAGCATATTTGTTTTACAACACACAGTGAACTTGCTGGGTGCTCAGTGCCTAACTCTCATCCATGCAGCAGGCCACCGAGGGCACCTAATTTTGGGGGGAAATTATGGGGCAGAGCCAATCTGACAACTAGCTGGTGAGAGAAACAAAGAACAGATAGAGATCGAAGACAACCAACAAGAAAACCCAAGGCAAAAGAAAGAAAACGACCTCCAGAATAAACTAATCAAGAACATCAGATGCCTAGACAGCAAAAAAATCAGGAGTCACACCCGGAAACACGAAGATATGGCCCAGTCAAAGGAAGAAACTAACACTTCAACTGGGATTCAGGAGTTGAAACAACTAATTAAAGACATTCAAACAAATCTTCTAAATCAAATCAACAAGCTGAAAGAAAATGTGGCAAAAGAGACGAAGGTTACAAAGAACACACTGGGTGCCATATAGAAGAACTCGAAAACTTGAAAAAAAAATAGAACTTATGAGAATGAAAGGCACAACAGAAGAAATGAAAAACACAATGTATACATACAACAGCAGACTTGAAGAGGCAGAAAAAAAAGATTAGTGAACTAGAGGACAGCACATCTGAAATCCTACCCACAAAAGAACAGACAGGGAAAAGGGTAGAAATATATGAGCAGAGTCTCAGGGAACTGAATGACAACATAAAGTGCATGAATATACATGTTATAGGTGTCCCGGATGAGTAAGAGAAGGGAAAGGGGGCAGAAATAATAATAGAGGAAATAATGAAAATTTTCCAACTCTTACGAAAGACATAAAATTACAGGTCCAAGAAGTGCAGCATACCCAAACAGAATTGTCCCAAAAAGACCTACTCCAAGACACTTACTAATCAGACTGTCAAATGTCAAAGAAAAAGAGAAAATTCTGAAAGCAGCTACAGAAAAGTGATCCATCACATACAAGGAAAGCTTGATAAGACGCAGGGCAGATTTCTCAGCAGAAACCATGGAGGCGAGAAGGCAGTGCTATGATATATTGAAGAAACTGAAAGAGAATAAAGCACTATTTGCAAAGTCCCCTTGAGGGACTGGGGAAAAATGTGGAAATATTAAACTTCCTCACCTGAGGAATTCCTGATATTCCCACAAGCATTAGGCAATCCCAACTTAATAAGTCAAGCCCTCGATCTTGGGGCTTGCCCTTATGAAACTTATTCCTTAAAAGGAGAAGCTAAGCTTACTAATAACTATGCCTAATAATAACATGAAAATGTTTGAAAATTGATTGTGGTGATGAACGCACAGCTATATAACGATACTGTGAGCCACTGATTGTATACTTTGGATGGTTTATATGGTGTGTGAGTGTATCTCAATAGAATTGCATTAAAAAAAGACAATTCCTGACTTCAAAGAGCTCACGTTGAACCAGAGAACCTCTTATGTTGCTCAAATGTGGCCACTTTCTCTCAGCCAATTCTGCAACTAAACTCACCACCCTCCCCTCTATGTGAGGCATGACTATCAGAGGTGTAAGTCTCCCTGGCAACAAGGAACAGGACTCCCAGGGATGAGCCTGGCCCTGGCATCATGGGACTGAGAATGCCATCACGACCAAAAGGGGGAAAAGAAATGAAATAAAATAAAGCTTCAGTGGCTAAGAGATCTCAAATAAGAGTCGAGAGATCAACCTGGAGGTTATTCTTACACATTATGTAGATATTCCTTTTTAGTTTCTAGTGTATTAGAATAGCTAGAAGGAAATGCCTGAATCTGTTGAACGGTAATCTGGTAGACTTGGTTCTTGATGATAATTGTTTAACTATACAGCTTTCATCATGTGATCATGTGATAGTGAAAATCTGGTGAATGACATTCCCTTTTAGCAGTGTTGTGAGCAAATGAGTAATAAAATAACAACAAAAATATATAAATGGGGGGGGATAAGAGGTATGAGATGGTTTGGTGCTCTTTTTTATTTCTTTTATTTTTTTACATCTTTTATTCATTATTTTAGAGTAATGAAAAGGTTTGAAAATTGATTGTGGTGATGAAAGCACAACTATATAATGATATTGTGAGCCACTGATTGTATACTTCGGACAGTTTATATGGTGTGTGAGTATATCTCAATAAAATTGCATTAAAAAAAAAAGACAATTCCTGACTTCAATGAGCTCACACTGAAGAAACAAGATAAATACAGATTTAAAAAGATTCCACAACAAGCCGGTATGTTCAAGTGGCCAGTGGGTGGCATAATAAGCATTGTTGCATCACTTCTGGAATTTGAGGAAGAATTTATAGAGAAGGTAATCTCCTTGCAACAGAACCTGGGTCAATAAAGCACAGAGAACAACGATATATTTTGGGCAAAGGGTGGTGGCAGAAAATTCTGAACAAATAAGAACAATGAGTTTGACTAATAAAAAAAAAAAGATGCAAATTCTATTAGAAAGCAAAAACCAAGCTGCGAAAGCCCTATAGGTAAACACAATAATTTATAACCCTTTATATCATCATCCTCAAGTTGTAGGATTCTTTGAAGATTCCTAGAGGCACTGATTTTTTACTGGTTTAAAACAATTGAAGAGAAATAAATAAAAAGCTATGCTAAACAGTTAGGCAGACAGGGAGATGGATAAAGTGGGAGGAGAATAAGGACACAGAGACCACTGAAATTATCTGCTTCTGAGAACAAGAACGATAAAAGAGATAACCTCCAATTTAAAAAGTATTTCAAATGAAATGACTTTAACAAAGCTATGTTCCTAACAAAATTATGCTAGTCATTGGAGATGAAATCGTCTTTTAAATTAAAAAAAAAATCAAAAACAAAAAAACAAACTAATATTCACAGAGAAATACAAATAGTTTTCTCTTATAGTAAGTAATCCTTGGGAGGATCTAAGATGGTGGCATAGAGAGAAGTGGAAGCTAAGTAGTCCCCCTGGAACATCTGAAAAAAAAAAAAAAACAGAAACAACTAGTAAATACTTCAGAGTAACTGCAGGGGGACAAACATGACCGTCCATTCATCATACACCAATCAGAATTGGGAGGAATGCCCGAGATCACAGCATGAAATCTGTAAGTAAAAACTGCAGATCCAAATCGGGAGACCCCTCCCCCACAGCCAAGCTACAAAGCCTCCTGGGCCAGAGAGAAGCTTTCTCCCAGAAAGCTAATGTGGCTCAGCTGAGCTCCAGCTGGGGTTTTTAATTAGCAAGTGTGAACTGCTCACTACGAGGTACAAATCCCCAACAAGCAGACAGAGGCTTTGGGTGACGACTGACCTTGGAGAGCCGCAGGGTCAACTCGGACTAGCTCTGAAGGGGACTCTGTTCCTTTTTTGGCTAAGTGGAGAAAGCCTCAGCCATTTTCAGTTCCCAGTTCTGTGAGAAGACAAGGGTATAGCACAGGCAGAGAGAGACCATTGAAATGCTAATGACCTCAACACAGGGGTTCTATCTTCTCTAAGAGGAAAGGGGCAGGGCCCAGTTCTACTACCTGCCTTTCATTCAGAACTTGGGGAAAAAGAGCCACACCTCCTTACACCAGTCAAGAATTATAGGCTAACAGGTGCCACCTGCTGTAAAGAAAAGCACAGTGACCAGAGGCATCAGAGAGTGCACCAATTTTCTAAGACACACGCTCAGGGAAACCAGATACTGAATATTTCTTCCTTCTGGGACCTGAGCCCATTCTGGTCTGGGGAGGCCTGACAGGGGTAACCAAGGAAACCATGCCTAGACAACAGAAAACTATAACCTTCACCAAGAAAAACGAGGTTATGGCCCAGTCAGGGGAACAAACTTGCAATTCAACTGTGATGCAGAAATTGAAACTAATAATAAGTCAATTCAAAAAGTTTAGGGAAGATATGGAGAAAGAGCTGAATCGTATAATGAAAACATAGGACGTACATAGGGTAGAAATTGAAAGTTCAAAAAACCAACTGGCAGAATCTATGGAAATGAAAGGCACAGCACGAGAGATGAAAGACACAATGGAAACATACAACAGCAGATCTCAAGAGGCAGAAGAAAACACTCAGGAACTGGAGAGCAAGGCACCTGAAAGCCTACACACAAAAGAACAGATAGAGAAAACAATGGAAAAATACGAGCAACATCTCCGGGAACTTAAAGACAAAATGAAAAGCAAGAATTTACATGTCATTGGTGTCCCAGAAGGAGAAGAGAAGAGAAAAGGGGCAGAAGCAATAATAGAGAAAATAATCAATGAAAATTTCCCATCTCTTATGAAAGACATAAAATTACAGATCCAAGAAGCACAGTGTACCCCAACCAGAATAGATCTGAATACGCCTATGCCAAGACACCTAATAATCAGATTATCAAACATCAAAGATAAAGAGAGAATCCTGAAAGCAGCAAGAGACAATCCATCTATCACATACAAAGGAAGCTTGATAAGACTGTGTGGATTTCTCAATAGAAACCATGGAGGCAAGAAGGAAGTGGGGTGATATATTTAACATACTGAAAGAGAAAAACCACCAACCAAGAATCCTATATCCAGCAAAACTATCCTTCGGATATGAGAGAAAGCTTAAAATCTTCTCTGACAAACAGACAATGACAGAGTTTGTGAACAAGATACCTGCTCTACAGGAAACACTAAAGGAAGCACTGCAAACAGAAAGGAAGAGACAGGAGTGAGAGGTTTGGAAAACAATTTTGGGAGATAGTAGCACAGCAATGTAAGTACACTGAACAAAGATGACTGTGAATACGGTTGAAAGAGGAAAGCTGGGATCATGTGGGACACCAGAACAAAAGACGAACGATAAAGACTGGGACGGTGTAACTCAGGGAAACCTAGGGTACTCAGCAATTGTAATAAAAGGTACAAATATGTTTTTACATGAGGTAGAACAAATGAATGTCAACACTGCAAGGTGTTAAAAATAGGGTGGGACTGGGGAGAAAATACAATCAATGCAAACTAGAGGCTAGAACTAACAGAAACATTGTATTATGCTTCCTTTAATGTAACAAAAGCAATATACCAAGGCTAAATGCATATGGGGGGGGTGGGGAATAGCGGAAGGGTTTGGGACTCCTGGCATTGGTGATGTTGTCTGACTATTCTACTTTAGGTTAATGCTATCTTTCCTTCTGTCACCTTCTAGCTATCAAGTTTTTTTGTTTGTTTCTTTTTCTCTGTTTCTCTTGCCTTTTGTTTGGCCTCTCTGCCTTCTTTGACTCTTCCTCCATCTTTGTGGAAGAAATGTCTTATACAGACAGTAGTGATAGTGCTCAATACCTAAATACGTGACTATACGGGAAAGCAATAATTGTTTACTTAGGACGGAATGTATAGTGTTTGAACAAAACCATCTTAAAATAAATGGGTTGATGAAGAAACCCTGAGGGCACTATACTGAGTGAAATAAGACAGACACATAAAGGCAAATATTGCAGGGTCTCACTGATATGAACTAATAATAATATGTAAACTCACAGACATGAAATATAAGTTACCAGGATATAGAATGAAGCTAAAGAATGGGGAGGGGTTGCTTATCATGAGCAGAATGTTCAACTAGGGTGAACTTAAATATTTGGAAATGGACAGGGGTGATGATAGCATGTAATGAGAATAACTAACAGTGCTAAAAGGTGTGTGAAGGTGCTGGAAAGGGTAAGCTCAGAGTCACGCATGTCACCAGAAGGAAAGTTAGAGGTTAAAAGATGGGAATGTATAAAACAGTGAATCTTTATGGTGGACAATGTCTGTGATTAATTATACAAATATCAGAAATCTCTCCCACGAAATAAAACAAATGTATGACACTATAACTAGAAGTTAATAATAGAGAGGCATATAGGGAAAAAATATATACCTATTGCAAACTATATATTACGGTTAGTAGTATTTTAACATTCTTTCATCAACAGTAACAAATGTGCTATACCAAAACTATGAATCAATAATGGGGGGGGCGTGGTTAGGGGTATGGGACGATCTGAGTTTCCTTTTTTTTGTCTTTATGTCTTTTCTGGAGTAGTGAAAATGTTATAAAAATTGAAAAAAAAATAATTGTGTTGATGGATGCACAGCTGTATGGTGATACTGTGGGTAACTGATTGTACACTTTGGATCTTTGGATAGTTGTATGGTATCTGAACAATCTCAATAAAAAATATATATATTAAAAAAATAACTTAAAAAAATTAGTAATTCTTAGTTTTTCATGCAGTTTTATTGAGATATATTCACATACCCCACAATCATCCACAATGTATGACTGCATGAACAATCAATTGTTCAAAGTACCATCAAATAATTGTGCATTCACCATCAAAATCAATTTTTTAACATTTTCATTACTCCAAAAAAATAAAAAATACAAAAATACAAAAATAAAAACAATAATAAAAATACAAGTAAATAAAAACACCCAAAACATCCTATCCTCCTATTATGCATTTACTTTTTGTTCCCTTTTTTCTACTCATCTGTCCATACACTGGATAAAGGGAGTGTGAGTGACAAGGTTTTCACAGTTGCACAGTCACACCATGTAAGTTACATAGTTATACAATCATCTTCAAAAATCAAGGCTACTGGGTTGCAGTTCAACAGTTTCAGGTATTTCCTTCTAGCTACTCCAAGACACTAAAAACTAAAAGGGATATCTATATAACACATAAGAATAACCTAAAGAATGACCTCTTGCCTCTATTTGAAATCTCTCAGCCACTGAAACTTTATTTTGTTGCATTTCTCTTCCCCTTTTTGGCCAAGAAGTCTTTCTCAATCCCACAATGCCAGGTCCAGGTGCATCCCCAGGAGTCATGTCCTACCTAGGTGGGAGGGCAGTGAGTTTACCTGCCAAGTTGGCTTACAGAGAGAGACCACATCTGAGCAACAAAAGACGTTCCCTGGGGGTGACTCTTAGGCGCACTTAATTAGAATTTAAATCCTATGGACATGCAGTTTATCTTTTAAGAATACTTCAATGAAGCTTTAAAAGAGATCATAAAGCATTCAAAATAATATTAAAATATCATCAATATAGCAAAGTAAGAGATCCCTTGAAAAAACTTCCCCAGAGATTCAGTGAATAAATTGATTACTTGCTTAGAACTCTGGTGAACAGTAGAGACTAGAAAAGTACTCCAGAAGTGCTGAGTCGAAGAAAAAAGAAAAATATTAGGTAGGAAACTTCCATCCTGTACCCAATGGTCCTCTTCCCTACCCTTCATTCAGTCCCACACAGCTTGAGTTGCAGACACAACGGTCTGGATCCCTCCCACTTCCCATCAGGGATACAGAATTTAGAGGCACTCAAAGCAGCAAGTTAGAACCCCATGCAAAACCAGGCACAAGGCCCAAGTTCACAAAGATCCAGGGAAGAACACAAATCACTGAGGAGTGCTGCATACAAAAGACCCGTGGGGAGTGGGGAGGGTGAGGGACCACAAAACAACTATGGCTGGCATGGGTTATGGTCACTCAATCTAGTTTCTGTTGGCTGGACCACCTAAGCAAAAGGAACTTTTCTGGAGTAATGCACATTCCTGGATTGACTCCATCTGGCTCCTCCAGAGAAAGATACCCTACAGGAAAAGAAACAGGAGGGAGAGAAGCGTCACAAAGGAAAAGGGGGGAGGGTGTGATAAGCTGAAGTAGTGTAAGTAAGATGGGAGGAGCCCAGAACTGAACACAGGCACTGAGAGAAGGAGAGAATTTAAACAAATTGTAGATGCTTGGGAGACAACTCTACAGGAAAAAAAAAAAAAAAAAAAAAATCAAGATTCCTGGAGAAAGAACAGAGAAAAGGAAGCTTTCTCCTGGAAGTGAAATATTGCACAAAAAGTGCAATCTTAAAAACTCTACTGCATATATAGAACAAGAATAAGATGCAGAATAGCTGAGAAAATCTGATCTGTTAACCAAGGGCTATTCTAAATAAACTACACACCAAGTGTCAAAGAAGAGGCTTAACACAAAGCCAACAAACAATAAAACTCGAGGAAAAAAAAAATCTTGAGCCATACTAAGAAACAGGGAGATTGGCTCAGTCCAGGGAACAAATTAAAACTTCAGAGGAGACACAGAATTTGGAACAAATAATTAAAGCAGTTCAAACAAATCTCCTAAATCAATTCAAGGAGATGAGAGAAAACAAGCACAAAGAGATAAAAGATTTTAAGAAGACAATGTGTGAGCATAAGAAGACTTTGAAAGTATATATAAAAAAAAAATAGCTGAAATTATGGGGGTGAAAAGCACAATAGAAGAGATTAAAAGTACCATAGAGGCATACAACAGCAGATTTGAACAGGCAGAAGAAAGAATCAGTGAGCAAGAAAACAGGACAACCAAAATCATACAGTCAGAAGAACAGATAGAGAAAAGAATAGAAAAAAATTGAGCAGTGTGTCTCGGATTTGAGTGACGACACAAAGTGTACAAATATATGTGTCATGGGTGTCACAGAGGGAGAAGAGAGGGGAAAAGGAGCAGAAGGATTATTTGAAGATATAATGGCTGAAAACTTCCCAACTCTTATAAAAAACATAAATATATATGTCCAAGAAGTGCAATGTATTCCAAACAGAGTAAATCATAAGAGACTGACTTGAGACACGTAATAATCAGAATGTGAAATGCCAAAGATAAGGAGGGAAATCTGAAAACAGTAAAAGAAAACTGATTTGTCACATACAAGGGATCCTCAGTAAGAATAAGTTCCGATTTCTCATCAGAAACCATGGAGGCAAGAACGCAGTGGTATGATATATTTAAGGTAATGAAAAAGAACTACTGCCAGCCAAAATTTTTTTTGAAGGATGGCAAAACCATCCTTCAAAAGTGAGGAAGAGGGGGCGGGGCAAGATGATGGAGTTGTGAGGCATGGAATTTAGTCTCTCCTCTATGGCAGCTGGTAATTAATCAGGAACTGTATGAAACAGTGTTTCTGGGGTCTCCAGTGACCAGTCACGCACTGAACACAAGTCTGAATCGCATGGAAAAGCTGACATCACAGCAAAATCTATCAATTCCCCCGACCACGGGAATGGCACCCCTTCCTGCCCAGAACTCTCCGACTGTCTTACGGCTGGCTCCCTGAAAGGAAAAAAAAACAATCTGCTGGGAGCAAGAAGGGGGTTCAACCCAGCCTCAACTGCAGAATTAACTAATTAATTAATTAACTTTTAGAGCTGGGGGTGCTAGAGAAGGTCTGGGCTCCGGGAAGCAGTGGGGGGCAGATACAAGGGGGCATCCATTCCCTGGATCCAAAAAGGCTGTTTTTTATTCCCCTACATTTTGCCCCTCCTACTTTCCTGCTCTCTGACTCCTTATACTTTTTCACTTCAATAGCTCCCTGGCAAGATCAGAATTAAAGATGTTGGAGAGTAATTATCCAGATAATAGCCCAAAGTGCATCTTTAAATACTTTATTCTGACACTGACAAAACTTCCAGGCTGGTGAAAGGCTTTAGAAAGGGACTTCTTTTTTACTTTTTCTTTTTTCTTTTCTTTTTTTGTTCCTTCTTTAAATAACTATTACAAGTAGCATTTTTCATATATCTGCAACTGTCCTCTGACCCCAGGAAATGGAGAGCTGAAATAGGTCTGAAAGACAAAGCAGTGAGCCTAGTGGGGGCGGGGGACAATTCCCTGAAGGGCATATAACTTCCCCAAGAAGACTGGGGCATGGTCCAGCTCAATTGGCAGTCAACCATCAAGGAGCTCAGACCCCAGGGGCTGGAAATCAGAAACCAGCTTCAGTCAGCCACACCCCCAACAGGGTCAGAGTCAACAGGAGAACTAAATACATCACACCTCCTTACACTGCTGAGGGAGCTGTGGGCCAGCAAGCACCACCTGCTGAACAGGATAGAAAAAACAGCAAGTCTAGAGGCCTCACAGGAGGGTCTCATTCACAGGGAAACTCCATATCCTCCTCTTGAGACCTGGGCCTCTCTGGACTGGGAATACTTAACTGACATTGACCACTTCTGAGGAGATGCTCACACAAAAAGGCTACATAGAGGCAGGGCAAGAAACAGAAAAATGAGGTGAAAAACTGCAATCGACTAAATAGAACCTAAGTTAAAGGACTAAAATAAGTTGAACAGAACACCAAAAGATAGAGAACAAAGCCAAACAATAAGAAAACCCTGGGTAAAAGAGTGCAAATGAGTTCCAGAATAAACTAATCAAGAAAATAAGAAGCCTAGACAGCTTAAGATAATGAGCCATACTAGGAAATATGAAAATATGGACCAGCAAAAGGAAAAAACTACATTTCAACTGAGATAAAGGAACTGAAACAAATAATTACCAATCAAACAGATCTCCTAAATCAATTCAAAAACCAAATCAGTGAGCTGAGGGAAGATATGGCAAAAGAGATGAATGATATAAAGAAAACAATGGATGACCATAAAGAATAATTCGTAAACTTGAAAAAACAAATAGCATAACTTACGTGAATGAAGGGCACAATGGAGAAGATGAAAACTACAATAGAGGGATACAACAGTAGATTTGAACAGGTGGAAGAAAGGATCAGTGAACTGGAAAACAAGACATTTGAATTCATACACACACAAAAAAAGATAGTGAAAAGAATAGAAAAATACAAGCAGAGTCTTAGGGAGCCAAGTGACAACATGAAGCACACAAACATACATGTCATGGGTATCCCAGAAGGAGTAGAGAGGGGGAAAGGGGCAGAAAGAATAATATTTACTGAAAATTTCCCAACTCTTATGAAAGACAGAAAGTTACAGATTCAATAAGTACAGCATACCCCAAACAGAACAGATCCCAGCAGACCTACTCCAAGACACTTACTGGTTAGACTGTCCAATGTCAAAGCCAAAGAGAATTCTGAAAGCAGCAAGAGAAAAGCAATCCATCACATACAAGGGAAGCTCAATAAGACTATGCACAGATTTCTCTGTAGAAACCAGGGAGGCGAGAAGACAGTGGTATGATATATTTAACATACTGAAAGAGAAGAACTGCCAACCAAGAATTCTATATCCAGAAAAACTGTCCTTCAAAAATGAGAGAGAGATTAAAATATTTTCAGACAAACAGACACTGAGAGAGTCTGTGAATAAGAGACTGGCGTAACAAGAAATACTAAAGGGAGTAGTACAGGCTGATAGGAAAAGACAAGAGAGAGAGGTTTGGAGAAGAGTGTAGAAATGAAGATTATCAAGAAGGGTAAAAGAAGAGAGAGGAAAAAATAAGATATGACACATAAAATCCAAAAGACAAAATGGTAGAAAAAAGTACTGCCCTTACAATAATAATACTAAATGTTAATGGATTAAACTCCCCAATAAAAAGACACAGACTGTCAGAATGGATTAAAAAACAGGACCCATCTATATTCTGTCTATAAGAAACTCACTTTAGACACAAGGACAAACATAGGCTGAAAATGAAAGACTGGAAAAAGGCATTTCACGCAAACAACAACCAGAAAAAAAGCAGGAGCAGCTATATTAATATCAGACAAAGTAGACTTCAAAAGTAAAACAATTAAAAGAGACAAAGAAGAATACTATATATTAATAAAAAGGTCAATTCATCAAGAAAACATAACAATCATAAATATTTACGCACCAAGTCAGAGTGCCCCAAAATTCATGAGGCAAACACTGAGAATACTGAAAGGAGAAGTAGATAACTCCACAATAATAGCTGGAGACTTCAATACACTGCTCTCATCAATGGATAGAAAATCTAGTTAGAGTATCAATAAAGAAACAGAGATGTTGAACTGTACGATAAATGAGCTAGACTTACCAGACATTTATAGAACACTACACCCCACAATGGCAGGAAGCAGGATACTCATTTTTCTCAAGTGTTCATGGATCATTCTCTAAGATAGACCATATGTTGGGTCATAAGGCAAGTGTCAACAAATTTTAAAAGAATTGATATTATACAAAACAACTTCTCAGATCATAGCAGAATGAGGTTGGAAACCAATAACAAGCAGAAGCTCAGAAAATTCACAAATACATGGAAGATAAATAACACTCTTAGACAAGCAGCGTGTAAAGGAAGAAATTACAAGAGAAATTAGTAAATACCTCAAGGCAAATGACCATGAAAACACAACATATCAAAACTTATGGATGCAGCAAAGGTGGTGCTGAGAGGGAAATTTATTGCCCTAAATGACTACATTAAAAGAGAAGGGAGAGCAAAAATTGAGGAATTAACTGTTCACCTGGAGGAACTAGAGAGAGAACAGCAAACTAACCCCAAAGCAAACAGAAGGAAAGAAATAAAGATGAGAGCAGAAATAAGTGAAATTGAGAAAAGGAAAACAATAGCAAGAATCAACAAAATTAGAAGTTGGTTCTTTGTGAAAATCAACAAAATCAACAGACCTCTATCTAGGCTAACAAAAGTCAGGAGGAGTTTTAAATATTCATAGAAAAACAGAAATTGTGAGAGTACATCAACAAAAGGCCTGCCCTACAAGAATTACTAAAGGGAGATCTGTGGTTTAAAAGGAAAAGACAGGAAAGAGTGGCTTGGAGTGGGGTGTAGAAATGAAGATTATCAGTAAGAGTAATCAAAAGGGTAAATGCAAAACACAATAGTACCATATCCTCAATATACAACTCTACTCTTTAATTCCTATAAGAGTAAGAATACAACTGAACAAGAAAAAGGCATATTTCCTAATAATTGCATGCAAAGTATAAAGTGTTAGGATGGAACAAAAACAACGTAAAGAGGGGAACCAGAGGGATTCGGGAGCAGAGAATGTGCATGCTATTGAAGCTAAATCAGTATCTTTTCGCATTAGTAGGTTACAGATATAGGTTGTGTAATATAAACCCCAGGGTAATGACAAAAAGTATTTTAAAAATATACTGATTGTGATGTCTTCAACATGACTACATAAGACATCTACTGAAAACCTCTCACCAGAGATTCAGTGAAAAGAAAATGAAAAATCTCACTTGCTCAGAACTCTGGAGGAAGGTATAGACTGGAGAAGGATCCCAAAAATGCTAAATCAAAGAAAGAAAAATATCAGGTAGGAAACTTCCATCCCAAATTGGCCCATCCTCTTACCTCCCCCTCCCTTAGTCCCCCACAGCTTGGGAAGTGCCAAGAGGCAGTGGCAGGGATCCCTGCCACTTCCCACTGGGACAAAGACCATAAAATCTCTCCTATCAGTGAGACAGATCCCCACGTATATCTAGTCCCACAAACCCAAGCCCACAGGGACCCACAGCAGGACTCAAGCAACTGAGGGGTGCTGATTACAAACTGGCACCAAGAAGGAGCTTCCATAACAGAGGATAAGGGAGGGAACAGCAAAATCTGCTACTTTTCGCAAATCAGGAAGTAGGCAGAAACTGTCAAAATCAACTGTTTGGGGACCCAGGAAACAGGGGAGGACATTTCAAGGCTCAGGTCAGTGCAGGACAAAGGCAGTGGAAAACATGGGCAGACACTGTAGCTCTGGCTGTGGCTCCTGGTGCTTATCTCCTACCCCTGAGGGAAGCAGCAGCAGCAGGAGGCCTGATCCTTGCCTGGGGGACAGCTGCAGACTGGGGCAGCTCTGGGAGTCCCATGCAGCAAGTAAAGTGAGGGACACGGCCCCACACTGAGCACAGTGAAGACAGAGGAATCGCAGTTTCAGTCCTGCCCAGTCAGGCACAGCTGAGCTCTACGAGTTTAAACATCTTCTGGATACAAATAAGTAACCGAAGAGTACTGTGCCGGTTTGAATGTATTGTGTCCCCCAAATGCCATTATCTTTGTGGTCTTGTGTGGGGCAGATGTTTTTGGTGCTGGTTAGATTTGCTTGGAATGTGCCCCACTCAGCTGCGGGTAATGATCATTTTGATGAGATGTTCCCATGGAGGCGTGGCCCCACCCATTCGGGGTGGGCCTTGATCAGTGGAGCTATATAAATGAGCTGACTCAGAGAGAGGAAAATCACTGAATGCAGCTGGGAGTGATGTTTTGAAGAGGAGCAAGCTTGCTAGAGAGGAACGTCCTGGGAGAAAGCCGTTTTGAGGCCGGAGCTTTGGAGCAGATGCTGGCTGCCTTCCCAGCTAGCAGAGGTTTTCCGGACGCCGTTGGCCATCCTCCGGTGAAGGTACCCAATTGCTGAGGTGTTACCTTGGACGCTTTGTGGCCTTAAGACTGTAACTGTGTAGCGAAATAAACCCCCATTTTATAAAAGCCTATCCATCTCTGGTGTTTTGCATTCTGCAGCATTAGCAAACTAGAACAAGTACCATCTGCCCAGCAGGCCAGAGAGCGCAGAGGAAAAGAGGGCTTTTTGGAGCATCTCCAGCCCCTAGTGCAAGCACATTGCATGGGCACCCAGCCCCGTTTTGGCTGCGAAATACTGATGATCCCCGTCAAAGCAGTGCCCTAATAAAACCCAGGTAACAACTAACTCCTAGACAAGAGAGAGAAACCGACCTTCATAACAGACCAATCAGATGTCCAGGTTAGATGATCAGATATCAGCAAGAAATATCAATGCATATTAAAACAAAGGAAGATATGGCCCAGACAAAGGAACAAATTAAAAAATCGGAGGAAACACAAATTTAGAACTAAAGATGATCAAACAAATCTCCTAAATTAATTAAAAGAGATAAATAAAAATATGCATAAAGAGATAAAGGATATTAAGAAGACAATAAGAGTGAGAACCTAAGATGGCGGCTAAGTGAGACAGGGCAAAAAAATACTAGATAAAAGCCAGAAAGTGACCCAGAACACCATTTCCAGCAATGCACGAGCTGGACAAGGTCTGTTAAATCCACAGAGACTGTGCACTTGGTGAAACCGGGACTCTGCATTCTGAAACAAGTGAGTAAGCCACTGAATATCCGGCAGCCACACTGCGGTGTGGAGAAACCGTGGGTTGGCATTTGGAGGCGGACTAGTTCTTTTCTAAAAAAACCCAAAAGCAGCTGCAGATACGGCAGTGAGGACCACACAGTGAAGCACGGCAGGAAAGGGATGTACAAACGCCTCAATATCTGGCATGGAAGGTAGCCTTTCACACACCTGCTGCTAACTGTCTCAGAGCAAGGAAGGCACAGGTTAGCCAAAAGGGGAAAAAAACACGCCCCTTGTAGCCATCTTCCGGGCGGGCTAGGAATGTTCCTGCCCAGCGCCAGGGCAGCAGCCCAGAGCTGCACCAAAAAACCCAGTGTGATTGGGGTGGTTTCCAGCAGCACACACACATGCCATGGTGTCGGGCATGGACAATAGCCTTTCACGCACCCACAGCTAATTGTCCCAGAGTTGTGAAGGCGGAGCTGTGCAAAAAGGGGGAAACTGGCACGCCGCATACAGCCATCTTTATAGCAGGCTGGGAACGCACCTACAAGGCCCGGCGGCCCAGAACTTCCCTTGAGGGACGGCACGCACTTGTGATGTAGCACAATCTTCCCTCAGCAGAGGCCCTAGAAAGGCACGGCTTGGAAGAGGGACCCACTCGGAAATCCCAGGGACCATACACCAATACCAAAGACTTGTGGGTCAGCGGCAGAGACAACCTGTGGAGAGACTGAAATGAAGGTTTAGACTTGCAACAGCCTTAAATCTCCAGGAATACCTGGGAGGTTTGATTATTAAAGCTGCCTTCCCTCCCTACCCGCTCAGACACACACCCTACATTCAGGGCAGACAGCAACAACACACCCAAACTTGGTGCACCAATTGGACCCCACGAGAATCAGACCCCCACATACCACAAAGACAAAGTTGGGGAGAACTGACTTGAGGGGAATAGGTGACTCATGGACACCATCTGCTGGTTAGTTAAAGTCTATGCCACCAAGTTGTAGATCTGACAAATTAGAGATTCGTCTTTGAATAATCCTACGTATCCTGAAAGAACCCTATCAAGTAAAGCAAATGCCAAGAGCCCAAAAACAACAGAAAATTTTAAAGCCTATGATAAAACCAGATGATATGGATAACCCAAACCCAAACACCCAAATCAAAAGATCAGAGGAGACACAGTACTTGGAGCAATTAATCGAAGAACTAAAGACAAACGACAGCATGGCACAGGATATAAAGGACATGAAAAAGATCCTAGAAGAGCATAAAGAAGAAATTGAAAGAGTAAAAAAAAAAATAGATGATCTTATGGAAATAAAACTGTTGACCAAATTAAAAAGATTTCGGATACTCATAGTACAAGATTAGTAGAAGCTGAAAAATGAATCAGCGACCTCAAGGACCAAAGGACAGAAAATGAAAGAACAAAAAGAAAGAATGGGAAAAAAATTCAAAAAAATCAAAATGGACCTTAGGGATATGATAGATAAAATAAAATGTCCAAATATAAGACTCATTTTTGTCCCAGAAGGGGAAGAGAAGGGTAAAGGTCTAGAAAGAATATTCAAAGAAATTGTTGGGGAAAACTTCCCAAACCTTCTACACAATATAAATACACAAAGCATAAATGCCCAGCAAACTCCAAAGAGAATAAATCCAAATAAACCCACTCCAAGACATATTCTGATGAGACTGTCAAATAACGAAGAGAAGGAACAAGTTCTGAAGGCAAGAAGAGAAAAGGAATTCACCACATACGAAGGAAACAACATAAGACTAAGTAGTGACTACTCAGAGGTCACCATGGAGGCGAGAAGGCAGTGGCATGACATATTTAAAATTCTGAGAGAAAAAAATTTCCAACCAAGAATACTTTATCCAGCAAAACTCTCCTTCAAATTTGAGGAAGAGCTTCAATTTTTCACAGACAAACAAATGCTGAGAGATTTTGCTAATAAAAGTCTTGCCCTACTTCAGATACTAAAGGGAGCCCTACCGACAGAGAAACAAAGAAAGGAGAGAGAGGTATAGAGAAAGGTTCAGTACTAAACAGAATCAATATTCATTCAATAAAGGACATTAAGAGACAGAGGGGGAAAATATATCTGACAAACATAAACCAAAGGATAGGATGGCTGATTCAAGAAATGCCTTCACAGTAATAATGTTGAATGTAAATGGATTAAGCTCCCCAATTAAAAGATATAGATTGGCAGAATGGATCAAAAAATATGAAACATCAATTTGTTGAATACAAGAGACTGATCTTAGACACAGGGACACAAAGAAATTGAAAGTGAAAGGATGGAAAAAATAATTCATGCAAGCTACAGCCAAAAGAAAGCAGGAGTAGCAATATTAATCTCAGATAAAATGGACTTTAAATGCAAGGATGTTAGGAGAGACAAAGAAGGCCACGACATACTAATAAAAGGGGCAATTCAACAATAAGAAATAGCAATCATAAATGTTTGTGCACCCATTCATGGTATCACAAAATACATGAGACAAACACTGGCAAAACTAAAGGATGCAATGGATGTTTCCACAATAATTGTGGGAGACTTCAACACATCACTCTCTCCTAAAGATACATCAACCAGACAGAAGACCAATAAGGAAATTGAAAACCTAAACAATCTGATAAATGAATTTGACATATATAGACATATATAGAATATCACATCCCAAATCACTAGGATACACATTCTTCTCTAGTGATCATGGAATTTTCTCCAGAATAGACCATATGCTGGGACATAAAACAAGCCTCAATAAATGTAAAAAAATTGAAATTATTCAAAGCACATTCTCTGACCACAATGGAATACATTTAGAAGTCAATAACCATCAGTGACTTAGAAAATTCACAAACACCTGGAGGTTAAACAACACACTCATAAAATAAATGGCTTATAATGTAGAATGTAGGGGAACTAGCCATAGAGAACAATTAATAAAGGGGGAACGATAACCCAATGAGAACAGATAAGCTATTGTGGGTAAATTGAATGTTCTGGGAATGCCCAGGAATGACTTTGGTTTGTTAATTTCTGATGGGTATGGTAGGAACAAATTCACAGAAATGTTGCTATATTAGGTTGTTTTCTTGGGGTCGAGTAGGAACATGCTGGAAGTAAAGTAGTTATTTTAGGGTTGGTTGTCTTTTCCTTAATTCTTTGTTATGGTTTGTTTGAAATATTTTTTTATTGTATATCTTTTTAAAAAAACTTTTTTTATATAGTTAATTTAAAAAAAAGAGTTAATTAAGAGTTAATGACAATCCATGCAATACACAATACTGGAGTGGATCTAAGAATGGAGGAGAAAAGCTGAAAGAGGGCATAAGGAAAAACTGGAACACAGAATTTAAGCTTTATACCCATATTAATTTTCTTGAATTAACTGCAGTTAAGTTAATGACATAAGTGATTATCCTTGTTTGTAGGAAATGTACATGGAAGTGTTATGAGTTCAAGGAGTATGATATATGCAACCTGCTCTCAAATGTTCAGAAGATGATAAATGGGTAGATAGATAATTGATAGAAAGATAACAGATATAGTTGAAAGAAAGTGGGGAGGGAGGGAGGAAGGAAGGAAAGAGAAAGAAAGGTACTGCAAAGGTAACAAAATGTAAAATTGGTAGATACGGATATCTGGCGGTGGGGGGTGTTGGAGTTCTCTGTATGGGGTTTGTATTGTATTTGCAACTGTCCTATATGTTTGAAATTACTTCAAAATAAAAATTTTAAAAAAAAGACACTAAGAGGGCATAAAGAAGAATTTGAATGAATACATAGAAGAATAGCAGATATTACAGAAATGAAAAACACTGCAGATGAAATTTAAAATATGCAAGAGACACACAACAGCAGATATGAAGATGTAGGAGAAAGATGACCAATTTGGAAGACAGAGCAACCAAATTTAAACAGACAAAAGAACAAATAGAGAAAAAAAATGGAAAAATTTGAGCAGGGTCTCAGGGAAATGACTACAATAACAGTGCACAAACATACGCATCTTGGGTATCCCAGAAGGAGAACAGAAGGGGAAACGGCCAGAAAGAACATTCAAGGAAATAATGGCTAAAATTTCCCAACCTTATAAAAGACATAAATATGCAAATCCAAGAAGACCAACAAACTCCAAACAGAACAAATACTAATAGATACACTCCAAGACTGCCAAATGTCAAACAGAAGGAGAAAATTCTGGAAGCAACAAGAGTAAAGCTATTGGCCACATACAGAGGAAACTAAATAAGATTAAGTGCTGATTTTTCATCAGTGACCATGGAGGCAAGAAGGCAGTGGTACGATATATTTAAGATACTGAAATAGAAAAACTGCCAGCCAAGAATTCTCTATCCAGAAAAGCTGTCCTTCAAAAATGAGGGAGAAATTAAAATACTCACAGATAAAGAGAAGCTGAGAGAGTTCATTAACAAGAGATCTACCCCATAAGAACTACTAAAGGGAGTTCTGCTGGCTGAAAAAACAGGAGAGGCCTGGAGGAGGATACAGAAATGGAGAGTATTAGGGTAACTAAAAGGATAAAAACAGAAAAAAATACAACTGACAACTGAAAGCCAAAGGATAAACTGTTGAAGTAAGTACTGCCTTTACAGTAATAATACTGAATGTTAATGGATTAAACTCCTTAATCAAAAGACATAGATTGGCAGAACAAATTTTTAAAAATATAATCCATCTACATGCTGCTTACAAGGGACTCATTTTAGACACAAAGATGCAAACAGGTTGAAAGTGAAAGGCTGGAAAAAGATATTCCATGCAAACATTAACCAAAAAAAGCTGAGGTAACTATACTGATATCAAACAAAATAGGTTTTAAATGCAAAAAATGTTATGAGTCAAAGAAATACACTAAATATTAATAAAAGGGGCAATTCACCAAGAAGAAATAAAGCAATCATATATATTTATGCTCCTAATCAGGGTGCCCCAAATACATGAGGCAAGCACAGGCAAAACGGAAGGGAGAAACAGATGTAGCCATAATAGTTGGAGACTTCAGTACACCACTCACATCAATAGATAGAACACCTAGACAGAGGATCAACAAGGAAACAAGGAACTTGAATAATATAATAAATGAACTACACCTAACACATATATAGAACACTGCACTCCAAAACGGCAGGATATACATTCTTAAGTGTTTGTGAAACATTCTCCAAGGTAGACTATATGCTGTGGCACAAAATAGGTCTAAATAAATTTTAAATTTCTGAAATCATACAAAGCACTTTCTCTGATCACAATGGAATGAAGCTGGAAATCAAAAACAACTGGAGAACCAGAATTTTCACAATTATATGGAAGTTAAACAATACACTCTTAAACAACCAGTGTAGTTAAAAAAGAAACTGCAAGAGAAATCAGTAAATAACTCAAACAAATGAAAACAAGAACAAAACATATCAAAACTTATGGGATGCAGTGAAGGCAGTGCTGAGAGGGAAATTCATAGCCCTGATGCCTACACTAAAAAGGAAGAAAGAGCTAAAAACAACAACCTACCTGAACTGGAGAAACTAGAAAACAAATAGCAAACTAATCCCAAAGCAAGCAGAAGGAAAGAAATAACCCAAGATTAGAGTAGAAATAAATGAAATCAAGAATTAAAAAACAATAGGTGGAATCAATAAAACCAAAAGTTGGTTCTTTGAGAAGATCAATAAAATAGACACTTTGTGTGCTGATCTGGATCTGTTACGTATCCTAGAAAAAGACTATGTTCTTTCAATCCGTTCTTGTGGGGGAAGACCTATTGTGGGTGGGACCTTTCCATAAGGTTGTTTTCATGGAGATGTGACCCCTCCCATTCAAGGTGAGTCATATTCCCCTTGCTGGGGTCCTCTATGAGAGGACCACTTAGCTAGAGTGACAAACAAAAAGAGAGATGATGCAAATAATTAAAACCATAAATGAGAGGGGGGTCATTACCAAGGATCTCAAAGAAATAAAAAAGCTCATAATAGGGTACTATGAACAATTTTATGCCAACAAATTAGACAACTTAGCTGAAATGGACAACTTCCTAGAAATACAAGAAAAACTTCCATTGACTCAAAAAGGAAAAGAAGATCTTGACAAACCAACCAGAAGAAAAGAGATCAAATCAGTCATCAAAAACCTCCAGTTTCGGTTTGCTAAAGGTGCCGAAATGCAATATAACCGAAATGGACTGGCTTTTACAATGAGGGTTTATTAATTCACAAATTTACAGTTCTAAGACCATGAAAATGTCCCAGTTATGGCATAAACAGGATGACAGAGTCTCTGAAGAAAGGCCCATGGCATCTGGGGTTCCTCTGTCACATGGAAAGGCAGATGGCCCCAGTCTGCCGCTCCTCTCCTGGGTTTAGCTTTTGGTTTCTGTGGCTTTCTCGAAAATGTCTCTGGGCTTCTGTTTTAGCTTCTCTCTTAACTTCTCCCAGTAGCGAATGCTGGATTACATATGTTAGCTTCTCTGTTAGCTTCTCCTGGGGGCAAACTCTGGATTACATATTTTAGCTTCTCTCCAGAATTTCTCTCTCAGCATCTCTGAGCTCTCTCTCTCCATGAGCTCTCTTAAAGAACTCCAGTAAAGGATTAAGACCCATCTTGAATGGACAGGGTCACACCTCCATGGAAACAATCTAACAACGGGTCCACCCACAATAGATGTGCCCCTACAAGAGTGTATTTAAAAACATAGTCTTTTATGGGTTACATAACAGATTCAAACCAGCACACCTCCCAACAAAGAAAAACCCACGACCAGATGGCTTCTCAGGCGAATTTTACAAAGCATTCCAAGAAGAATTAATACCAGTCCTGCTCCAACTTCCAAAAAACTGAAGAAGGAACACTACCTAACTCATTCTATGAAGCCAACATCACCTTACTACCAAAACCAGATAAAGATACAAAACTACAGACAAATCCCTCTAATGAATATAGATGCAAAAATCTTCAACAAAATAATTGCAAACAGAATCCAACAGCATATTAAAAGAATTATACATGATGACCAAGTGTGTTTTACTCCGAGTATGCAAGGGTCATTCAACACAAGAAAATCAATTAATGTAATACACCACATTAACAAATTGAAAGGGAAAAACAACACGATCATCTCAAATGACACCAAAAAGGCATCTGACAAAATCCAGCATCCTTCATAAAAACACTTCCAAAGATAGGAACAGAAGGAAAGTTCCTCAACAGGATAAAAGGCATATACGAAAAACCCACAGCTACCATCATACTCAATGGTTAAGCTTTCCCTATTAGATCAGGAATAAGACAAAGATGCCAACTGTCACCACTGTTATTCAACATTGTGCTAGAAGTTCTAGATAGAGCAATTAGGCACGAAAAAAAAAAGGCATCCAAATTGGAAAGAAGAAGTAAAACTTACTATCTGCAGACAACATGATCCTATATTCAGAAAATCCAGGAAAAAAAAATGACAAAGCTACTTGAGCTAATAACAAGTTCAGCAAACTAACAGGACACAAGATCAACATATAAAAATCATTGGAGTATGTATATACTAGTAATGAGCTATTTGATGAGGCAATCAAGAAAAAAATTCCATTTACAGTAACAACAAAAAGAATCAAATATCTAGGAATAACCTAGGATGTAAAGGACCTGTACACAGAAAACTACAAAACACTGCTAAAAGAAATCAACAAAGACCTAAATAAATGCAAAGACATTCCATGTTCAAGGACTAGAAGGCTAAATGTCGATAAGACGTCAATTCAACCCAAACTGATCTACAGATTCAATGCAATACCAATCAAAATTCCAACAGCCTACTTTACAGAAATGGAAATGCTAATTATCAAACTTATATGGAAGGGTAAGGAGCCTCAAATAGCCAAAAACATCTTGAAAAAGAAAAATGAAGTGGGAAGAGCCACGCTTCCTGACTTTTAAGCAAATTATAAAGCCACAGTGGTCAAAGCACCATGGTACTGGTATAAAGACAGACCTATCAATGGAATTGATTAAGAGTTCAGAAATAGACCCACAGATCTATGGTCAACTGATTTTTGACAATGCTCCCAATTCCACTCAATTGGGACAGAACAATCTCTTCAATAAATGGTGTTGGGAGAACTGGATATCCATATCCAAAAGAATGAAAGAGGACCCCTCTCTCACACCATATACAAAAATTAACTCAAAACGGATCAAAGACCTAAATATAAGAGTTAGCACCATAAAACTAATAGAAGAAAAAGTAGGGAAGCACCTTCAAGATTAGTGGTAGGTATGGTTTCTTAGACCTTACATCCAAAGCAGGAGAAATGAAAAGAAAAACTAGAGAAATGGGACCTCCTCAAAAGTGAATTCTATTGTGCTTCAAAAGACTTTGTCAAAAACATGAAAAGGCAGCCCTCTCGATGGGAGAAAATACTTGGAAACCACATATCTGATGAGGGCTTGACATCCAGAACATATTAAGAAATCCTACAACTCAACAATAAAAAGACAAACAACCCAATTAAAAACTGGGCAAAAGACATGAATAGACATTCTTCCAAAGAAGAAATACAAATGGCTAGAAAGCACATGAAAAGATGCTCAACTTCACTAGCTATTAGGGAAATGCAAATCAAAACCACAATGCGATATCATTTCACACCCACTAGAATGACTGCTATTAAAAAAACAGAAAATTACAAATGTTGGAGAGGTTGTGGAGAAATAGGAACATTCATTGTTAGTGGGAATGTAAAATGCTGCAGATGCTGTTGAAGAGAGTTTGGCAGTTCTTCCGAAAACTAAGCATAGCACTACCATATGACCTGGCAATGCCACTACTAAGTATACATCCAGAAGAACTGAAAGAAGGGACTCAAAAAGATATTTGCACACTGATGTTCACAGAAGCATTATTCACAATTGCTAAAAAATGGAAGCAACCCAAGTGTCCACCAACAGATGAATGGATCAAAAAATGATTATATACATACAATGGAATATTATTCAGCTATAAAAAAGAATGAAGTTCTGATGCATGCAACAACATGGATGAACCTTAAAGACACAATTCTGAGTAAAATAAGCCAGGCACAAAAGGACAAATATTGTATGATCTCACTGATATGAACTAATTATAATAGGCAAACTCATAGGGTTAGAATCTAGTATACAAGTTTCCAGGGGATAGACTGGTGGTAGAGAATGGGGTGGTGATCTTTGTACAGAAATTCTCTTTAGGTTGATTGTAAAGGTTTAAAAATGGATGGTGGTGATGGTAGCTCATTATCGTGAGTGTAATTAACAGCACTGAGTTATATAGGTGAATGTGGTTAAAAGGGGAAACTTAAGGTCTCAGTTACTGGCCTAAAAATTAAAAGATAAAACATAGGACTGAATAACACAGGGAACCCTATTGTAGATGATGGACTATAGTCAATACTACAAGTATTAGAATGTTCTTTCTTGAATTATATCTAAAGTACAACACTAATACAAGGTGTTAACAGCATGAGATACAGGAAAAAATGCACCTAATGTGAACTATGGATGATAATTAATAGCACTATTTAGATAATCTTTCATAAATTGTAACAAAGGTAACCACTGTTTAAAAAAAAAAGTACAATTACAAAAAAGTGCTATCACCAATTGTAACAAATGTTCCATACTAATGCAAGGTGTTGGTAGTGGAGTAGTATATGGCAATCCTGTATTTTATGCATGATTGTTCTGTAAACCCACAACTTCTCTAATAAAAAAATTTTTAATAATTTTTAAAGGCTGTGAACAACAATACCATCCAAATGTGGAATATTATTTACATACATATATATTGTCACATGGCAAGACACACAGTGGCATCTCCTGGCCTCTTCCTTCTCTTCTGGGTTCTATTTCAGCTTCTTGCTTCCCATGGTGCTCTCGCTCTCGCTCTCTCTCTCTCTCTCTCCCTCTCTCTCTCTCTCTCTCTCTCTCTCTCTCTGACTGAATTCCATTTTCTTATAAAAAGCTTCAGTAATAGGATTAAGACCCAAACTGACTAAGGTGGGAGACACCTTAACTGAAATACTTCATCAAAACGTACTTACATGGGGTTTACACCCACAGAAGTGGATTAAATTTAAGAACATATTTTTCTGGGGTACATACAGCTTCAAACCACCACATGTCCACAAAAAGACTTGCACATACATGTTCATAGCAGCTTTCTTTATATTAGTCAAGTAATGTCCATCAAATGTCCATCAATAGATGATGGATAAACAAATTGTGTTATATCCATACAATGTAATATATTCAGCAATAAAAGGAAATGAACTACTGATACAGGCAACAACATGGATGAATCTCAAAACACTTACGTTGAATGAAAGGAGCCAGACAAAAGACAATACAACTGCATATTTTCATCTATATGAAATTCCAGAAAATGCAAACTAACCTTTAGTGACACAAATCCTATCAGGAGTTGCCTGGGGACTGAGGCAGAGTGCAATGTGGAGGGCAAGGAGAAAATAATTATAAAGACAAAAAATTCACCTTTTTAAGTGTACAATTCAGTACATTCATAAAATTGTGCAACCATCGCCACGATCTAACTCCAAAGCATTTTCATCTCCTCAAAGGAAGTACAGTAGCTATTAGCAGTCATTTCTCATTCTTTCTTTCCCCAGTCTCTGGAAAACACCAATCTTTCTGTCTCTAGGGATTTGTCTATTCTAGACATTTCATAAAAAACAGAATCAAACATGTGACCTTCTGTGTCTGGCTTCTTTCACTTAGCATAATGTTTTCAAGGTTCATCCATTTTGTAACAAGTATCAGCACTTAATTCCTTTTTATTGCCAACAAACACCCCATTGTATACTCTTTGTTTCTCAGCTACTAAAACAAATACCATACCAGAATTTATTGGCTCACAATTTTGAGGCTAGGAAAAGCCCAAAAGTCCAAAAGGACTTTCTCCCCCCAAAGACTGTGCCATTCTGGGCTGGATGCTAGCAATCCTTGGGTCCTTGGCCTTTCTGTCTCTCAGAGGTGTCCTCTCCTTTCTCTTCCAGGTCCCAATGACTTCCAGCTTATTCTCCTCCCTGGTGAAATTCTCCCTGTCACCTTCTCAACAAGGTCTCCAGTAACAGGATTAAGATCCATTCTGATTCAGTTGGCCACACCTTAACTAAAAATAACATCTTCCACAGGTCCTGTGTTCAATGGATTCATACTCATAGGAATGGATTATGAACATGTTTTTCTGGGGTACAAAATAATTCAACCTACTACATATGTATATGCCACATTTTATTTATCCATTTATCATTTGATGAAAATTTGGGTTATTTCAACTTTTTGGCTATTAATAATAATGCTGCTATGAATATTCATGTACAAGTTTTGTGTGGACATATATTCAATTCTCTTGGGTATATAACTTGGAGTGGAACTGCTGGGTCTTATGGTAACTCTAATTATTTGAGGAATTGCCAGACTGTTTTCCAAAATAGCTGAACTATTTTATATTCCTAACAGCAATGTATGACGATTCCAATTTATCCACATACTTGCCATCACTTATTATAATCTGGCTCTGATTACAGCCTTCATAGTGGGTATGAAGTAGTGTCTCATTATGGCTTTGATTTGCATTTCTCTAATAACCAATGATGTTGAGCATCTCTTCATTTGCATAGTGGCCATGCCGTTTGTATTTCTTCTTTGGAGAAAGGTATATTCAAGTTATTTCCCCTATTTCTAATTGGGTAACTTATTTTTTTATTGTGTAGATGCTGGAGTTCTTTCTATATTCTGTATGATGGTCCTTTACCGGATATATGATTTGCCAACATTTTCTACTGTCCTGTGGTAAGCTTGTCATTTTCTAATCATCAGATATTTTTATTTCTTCACGTAGCTTTGATGAATTGTCTACTGTCCTTTCCTTTCAAACTGTAGAATTCTCTCTAGCATCTCTTGTAGCACAGGTATAGTGATAACGAACAAATTCAGATTTTGTTTATCTGAGAATGCCTTAATCTCTCCCTCATTTCTGAAAGTCAATTTGTTAGATATGAAATTCTTTTGGCAATTTTTTCCCTTTCAGACCTTTGAATATGTCTTCACACTGTCTTCTTGCCTCCATGTCTTCCAATGAGAAATCGGCACTTAGTCTCATTGAGATTTCCTTGTATGTGATGCATTGATTCTCTTATGGCTTTCAGAATTCTCTCTTTAGCTTTACAATTTGACAATCTGATAACAGTATGTTGCAGCATGGGTGTGCCAGTTTGTATATTTATATCCCCCAAAAAAGCCATATTCTTTAATGCATTCTTGTGGGGGCAGACGTATTAGTGTGCATTGAGTTGGAACCTATTGGTTCAGTGTCCGTGGAGATGTGACCCACCCAACTGTAGGTGATAACTCTGACTGGATAATTTCCATGGAGGTGTGGCCCCACCCATTCAGCATGGGCCTTGTTTAGTTTACTGCAGCACTAAATAAGGTCAGAAAGAAGGAGCTCATAGCTAGCTAGAGCTGAGACAGACTTTGTTTTTTAATTAAATTCAGTTTTATTGAAATATATTCACATACCATACAGTCATCCATGGCGTACAATCAACTGTTCACAGTACGATCATATAGTTATGCATTTATCACAATCTATTTCCGAACATTTTCCTTACATCAGAAAGAATCAGAATAAGAATAAAAAATAAAAGTAAAAAAGAACACCCAAATCATCCCCCCCATCCCACCCTGTTTTTCACTTAGTTTTTGTCTCCATTTTTCTATTCATCCATCCATACACTAGATAAAGGGAGTGTGATCCACAAGGTTTTCACAATCACACTGTCACCCCTTGTAATCTACATTGTTAAACAATCATCTTCAGGAGTCCAGACTACTGGGTTGGAGTTTGCTAGTTTCAGGTATTTACTTCTAGCTATTTCAATACATTAAAACCTAAGAGGTGCTACCTATATAGTGCATAAGAACATCCACCAGAGTAACCACTCAACTCCATCTGAAATCTCTCAGCCACTGAAACTATTTTGTGAGACAGACATTTTGAAGGCAGCTGTTGGAAGCTGATGCATACATTTTGGAGAATGCCATTTTGAAACACAACCTTGGAGCAAGCAGATGCCAGCCATGTGCCTTCCTAGCTAACAGAGGTTTTCCGGATGCCAATGGCCTTTCTCCAGTGAAGGTACCCTTTGTTGATGGACACTTTATGGCCTTAAGACTGTAACTGTGTAACCAAATAAACCCCCTTTTATAAAAGCCAATCCATTTCTGATGTTTTGCATTCTGGCAGCATTAGCAAACTAGAATGGGTCTATTTGGGTTTATCCTTGTGGAGTTCACTGAGTATTCTGGATGTGTATATTCATGTCTTTCATTAAATTTGGGAAGTTTTCAGTCATTACTTCTTTGAATGCTCTCTCTGCTCCTTTCTTTCTTCTCCTTCTGGGAACCCCACAACGTGTACACAGGTATGCTTGATAGTGCCGACAGACTCCTCAGGCTCTGTTTACTTTTCTGCATTTCTTCTTTCTGCTCCTTAGACAGAATGATTTCAAATCTCTTATCTTCAAGTTACCTGATTCTTCAGCCAGCTCCAATCTGCTACCGAACTCCTCTAGGGAGTTTTTTATTTCTGCTACTATGGTCTTCAGCTTTTTGGTTTCTTTTCATGATTTCCATCTCCCTATTGATACTCTCTGCATTCATCTGTTATTTTCCTGATTTCCTTTAGTTCTTTATTCATGTTTTCCTTTAGCTCTTACAACATACTTAGGAGCATTTTTTTAAAAGACTTTGTCTGGAATGTCCCAGGTCTGCTCCTCTTCCTTGATGGTTTCCAATGCTTTAACCTTTGCCTTTGCTTAGGTCATTACTTCCATATTACAGGTATGTTTTGCAACCTTTGTTGAAACCTGGGCATGTTGATACTTTAGCGTGCTATTGCTGGAATTTAGACTCTGAGGCATCTGTTTCTTGAGCTTGTACCCAGCTAGTATAATGACAGCTTTCCATGATTGCCAGGAAAGGGTGTGAAGGGGAGGGAGGAAGAAGGAGGAGGAGGAGAGGAGGAGGAGGAGGAGGAAGAGGGAGGAGGAGGAGGAGGAAGAAAACACCTTTCTCAGTCCTTGAAGATTGACCTGTGTAACTGCTCTCCTCCAGGGCTTATCTTCTATAAAATCAGTTCAGAGAACAGCTTCAGGCCAAAGGGTAGGATCCTCCCTGATCTTTTCTGTGCATACCTCTTATGTTGGGTATGTATGTGTGGCCCTAGGAATTTTCCCTCTTCTCTGGGAAATAGTTTCCTGATGGTCACTGCACTGTATGTCCTACAATCAGCAATCCCTTGCCCTAGGAAACATGAGTTCACTGCTCACCCACAGAATTCTGTAGGAGAGATCTCTGAGCTGCTTTCTACACACAGGGCATGTTCTAGGACAGCAAATCCCTTAGGCTACCACCAGATAGATTGGCCAGATATACATACTCCCAGTATAAGTACAAGGGTTAATGTGCTCCCTCTGGACTGGGACCAGGGATATGCACTGGAAGCACAGGCTCGCTCTGGGCCGAATCAGTAAAGGTTGGAGGAGGGGACAGCCAGGAACCCAGGAGATGCTACTGCTTTTCTGTAGCCTTTTTATTGATTCATTGCTTGCTCTGTACACCAATTTGAAACTGTTATGGACCCCAAAAGAGCCATGATCTTTTAATCCAATCTTGTCGGATGGAACCTTTTAGTTCAGTGTTTCCATGGAGATGTGACTCACACAACTGTGAGTGAGACCTTCGATTAAATTATTTCCATGGAGATGTGGCCCCACCCATTACAGGTGGGTCTTAATTAGACACTGAGTCCTTTAAGAGAGCTCAAGGAAACAAAGAGCTCAGAGAAGCTAAGAGACACATTCTGGAGAGAAGCTAAGATGTCTAATCCAGAGTTTGCCCCTAGGAGAAGCTAAGAGCCGACACACACCCAGATGCTTGGAGATGCAGACAGAAGGATATCTGGAGATGCTAAGCTAAGAAATGAAGCCCAGAGTTTGTTCCAGAAAAGCTGAGAGAGGACCCCCAGATGCTTGGAGAAAAACTCCCCAGGAGAACCAAACTGAGAACTGACAGAAGCTAAGAGAGACAGAAGCCCAAAGACATTTTGAAGAAAGTCATCTTTGAAATGCAACCCAAGAGCAAAAGACCAGCAGACACCAGCCACATGCCTTCCCATCTGACAGAAGTGTTCCAGATGCCATTGGCCTTTCTTCCATGAAGGTATCCTCCTGCTGATGTCTTAGTTTGGATACTTTTATGGCATTAGAACTGCAAATTTGTAAACTAATAAATCCCCTTTATAACAGACAATCCATTTCTGGTATTTTGTATAACAGCAGCTCTAGCAAACCAGAACACCCTGCTACTATTAATTGTTTTCTGTAGCTTTAATAAAGATGTTTCTGCTAGTTATTCCTTGTTACCCAAAGCTTTTGTGGGGGAAAGCCCTGAAGCATCTCACTCTGCCATCTTGAATGGGCCTCTAGTTAATCCCACTTGCTACAAAGTTGATAAAGTACAATTTATCCATTTTTTTCTTTAGTTCGTTGTGATTTGAGCATCATATGTAAGAAGGCACTCAAGATTTACACGTATGTTTTCTTCTAAGTCTTTTGTAGTCTTATCTCTTAAATTTGGGACTGATCCATTTTGAGTTAACTTCTGTATATAGTATTAGAGGAAGGAATCCAACTTCATTACTGGCATGTGGATATCCAGTTGTCCCAACACCATTTGTGGAATAAACTATTCTGTCACCATTGAATTGTCTTGGCATCTTTGTCAAAAGTCAACTGACAGCAGAGAGGGGCAAGATGGCGGCATAGAGAGGAGTGGAATTTAGTCAGTCCCCTGGAACAACTAATAAACAACAAGGAACAACCAGCAAATAATTTGGAGTAACTGCTGGGGGACAACAATGACTGTCCACACATCTTACACCAACCTGGATTGGGAGGAATGCCTGAGATCACAGCATAGAATCTGTAAGTAAAAGCTGCAGAATCACGTCAAGAGCCCCCTCCCTCCAGGGCACGCTTTGCTATAAAACCTCACTGTAGTACAGAGCAGCACTCTCTGAGAGAGCAAATACAGCTCCATCCAGCGCCAACTGGGGTTTTAATGAACAAATATGGACTGCTGAAAACAAGCTACAAACTCTCAACAAGCAGACAGAGGCTTTTAGTGACGACTGACCTTAAAGAACCAGAAGATTCATCTGTACTGGGAGGGGAAGCCCAGAAGACCACATGTTACCTCTGGCCAACGAGTGAAACTGGTGGCGGCGGGGGGGGGGGACTGGCTCCCAAACGGGGCTTTCTGTCCCTTTTCCTCTCTCTCAACCTCAGTGGCTCCAAGGAGAGCCACAGCCATTTTCAGTTCAAAGTGCTCTGACCCAGGCAAGGGTGGAGATAACAGAGACAGAGAGACTATTCAAATGCAGATGGTAACTCCCTAGGGGGTGTATCTTCCCCTAAGAGTAAGGAGGTGGGGCCCAGCTTTCCCTTTAAAACCAGACCCCAGAGCCTGGAGGAAAACACCCAAAACAGAAACTAAAGAGGCCACACCTCCTTACACCAGTCGGAAGAAACAGGCTGACAGGCACCACCTTCTGGGCAGGTTAGGAAAAAAGCACAGGGACTGGAGACCTCACAGGAAAGCCTGTCATTCCTCTAAGATACACCCTGAATATAACCCCATTCTGAGACCTGAACCCGTTCTGGTCTAGGAAAATCTGACTAGAGTAACCAAGGAAACAAGATGCCTAGACAACAGAAAACTACAATCTATACTAGGAAAAACGAATACATGGCCCAGTGAAAGGAACAGACTTACACCTCAATCAAGATACGGTCAAAATATTGTTTCACTTTAATGAAACAATCTAGTAAAGATTTTCAAAAAGATATGCTAAATCAAATCAAAAACCAAATCAACAACTTCAAGGAAGATATAACAAAAGAGATGTAGACTATAAATAAACACTATAAAAAAGGTAGAAATTAAAAGTTTGAAAAAACAACTGGCAGAATCTATGGAAATGAAAAGCAGAACACAAGAGTTGAAGAACACAGTGGAGGCATACAACAGCAGATCTCAAGAGGCAGATGAAAACACTCAGAAACTGGAGAACAAGGCACCTGAAAGCCTACACACAGAAGAACAGATAGGGAAAAGAATGGGAAAATATGAGCAACATCTCATGGAACTGAATGACAACATGAAACGCATGAATATACGTGTCATGGGTATCCCAGAAGGAGAAGGGAAAAGGAGCAGAAACAATAATAGAGGAAATAATCAATGAAAATTTACCAGCTCTTATGAAAGACATAAAATTACAATCCAAGAAGTGCAGGGTACCCCAAACAGAATGGATCTGAACAGACCTACGCCAAGACACTTAATATCAGGTTATCAAATGTCAAAGACAAAGAGAGAATCCTGAAAGCAGCAAGAGAAAAGTGATCCATCACATACAAAGGACGCTTGATAAGACTATGTGCAGTTTTCTCAACAGAAACCATGGAGGCTAGAAGGAAGTGGTGTGAAATATTTGAGATACTGAAAGAGAAAAACTGCCAACCAAGTATCCTACATCCAGCAAAATTCTCCTTCAAATATGAGGGAGAGATTAAAATATTCTCTGACAAACAATGAGAGAATTTGTGAACAAGATACCTAAGCTACAGGAAATACTTAAAGGGAGCACTACAGACAGATAAGAAAAGACAGGAGTGAGAGGTTTGGAACACAATTTTGGGCGACGGCAGCACAACAATGTAAGTACAGTGAACAAAGATGACTGTGAGTATGGTTGAAAGAGGAAGGTTAGGAGCATGTGGGACACCAGAAGGAAAGAGGAAAGATGAAGACTGAGACTGTATAAATCAGTGAAACCTAGAATGCTCAACAATTGTGATAAAATGTACAAATGTGTTTTTACATGAGGGAGAACAAATGAATGTCAAGCCTGCAAGGTGTTAAAATAGGGTGGTATTGAGGAAAAAATACAATCAATGCAAACTAGAGATTATAGTTAACAGAAACTTTGTATTATGCTTCCTTTAATGTAACAAAGGCAATATACCAAAGCTAAATGCCTATAAGAGGGGGACATAAGGGAGGGTATGGGACTCTTGGCAGTGGTGATGTTGTCTGACTCGTTATTCTACTTTAGTTTAATTCTGTCTTTCTTTTCATTGCTTTTTAGCTGTCGTTTTTTTTCTTTCTTTTTCTTTTGCCTCTCTACCTTCTTTGACTCTTCCTCCTCCTTTGTGGAAGAAATTAAGATGTCCTTATATAGATAGTGGTGATGGTAGTGAATACATAAAATATGTAACTATACAGAGAACCATCAATTGTTTACTTAGGACGGAAAGCATGGTGGGTGAACAAAACCATCTTTAAAAAAAACAGGTTGATGAAGAAATCTTGAGGACACTATATTGCATGAAATAAGTCAGACATGTAAGGACAAATGTTGCATGGTCTCACTGATATGAACTAATTATAATATGTAAACACACAGACATGAAATATAAGTTAACGAGACAAAGAACGAGGCTCAAGAATGGGGAGCAGTTGTTTATTATGAGCAGAACGTTCAATTACGTTGAACCTAAGTGTTTGGAAGTGGACAGAGGTGATGGTAGCACGTTTATTGTGAGAATAACTAACAGTGCTGAATGGTGTGTGAAGGTGGTAGAAAGGGTAAGCTTAGAGTCACGTATGTCACAGAAGGAAAGCTGGAGGTTAAAAGATGGGAATGTATAAAGCAGTGAATCTTGTGGTGAACAATGTTCGTGATTAACTGTACAAATATTAGAAATCTCTTTCATGAATGAGAACAAATGTATGAGACTACAACTAGAAGCTAATAATAGAGTGATACATAGGGGAAAATATATACCTATTGCAAACTATGTACTACGGTTTATAGTATTTTAACAATCTTTTATCAACAGTAACAAACGTACTATACCAATACTATGAGTCAATAATGGAGGGGGAGTGGTTAGGGGTATGGGAGGAGTTTTCTTTTTTTTGTCTTTATTTCTTTTCTGGAGTAATGAAAATGTTCTAAAACTTGGAAAAAATTATAGTGATGGATGCACAGATGTATGATGGTACCGTGGGCAACTGATTGTTCACTTCGGATAACTGTATGGTATGTGAACAATCTCAATAAAATTAAAAAAAAAAAAGTCAATTGACAGTAAATATGAGAATTTATTTCTGGACTCTGATTCTATTCCATTGAGCTTTGGCTATCCTTATGCCAGTAACATAGTTTTCATCACTGTAGCTTTATATTAACTTTTGCAATTAAGACATATGAGTCCTCCAACTTGGTTCTTCTTTTTCAATATTATTTTGTCTATTCTGGGCCCATTACAAATGAATTTCAGGATCAGCTTGTCAATTTTGATAAAGAGTGCCTAGAATATGTAGATCAATTTAGAGAATATTGCCATCTTCATTAAGTCTTCCAATCTATGAACACAGGATGTCTTTCCACTTATATGGGTCTTCTTTAACTTCTTTCAACATATGTTTTGTAGTTTTCAATGTACAAGTCTTATACTTCTTTTGTTAAATTTATTCCTGCCTATTGTGTTCTTTTTGATGCTATTATAATTGGAATATCATGACTAGTACAGAAATGGAATTAAATTTTGCATATTGAACGTACATCCTGCAACCTTGCTGAACTTGTTTATTAGCTCTAGATGGGTTTTTTTTGTATGCAATCCTTAGGATTTTCTAAATATAAGATCACGTTATCTGTGAAGAGAGATAGCTTTGCTTCTTCCTTTTCAATATGGATTCCTTTTATTACTTTTTGTTCCCAAATTGACCTAGTGGTTTGGTTTTCATCATGGGAGAGGTTGAGCAACTTTACAAACTGATGGGAAGGAAGCAGTGAGAGGGTGATAAAATCAATAGAGTAAGATCTCTAATGAAACTGAAAGGAATAGGATTTGAACACCAATACAGGAATTAACCTTAGCAAGAGAAGAGGTGTATCTTAATTGTAACAGAATTAAAAGATGGATGTGTATACAGCTATAGTGGCTAGTACGGCTAAATTATGCCTTCAATATTCTCTAAAAAAAAAAAAATCAATTGTTTCTGAAGGTATTAGGGAGCTCTAAGGAGAGCAAAGGAGGCATGACACAGACACCATGGGGAGAAATGGGAAGAGGGAGCAAAGAGATGGACTGATGAAGAAAACATAGACCAGGAAAAGCAGCAATGAACACTCAACTAAAATTAAAGATCTTAAAACCATAAAATTGAATGATTTTGCTTAGCAGTGCTCTACGGCTAGAAGGATGGCTGGATCGCTTCAGGGTTGATGTTTTGCCAACCAGTGCTACAGAAGGAAAAGGAATGGAGGTGCAAGACAGCATGGTAGGTGTTTAGAAGGATGACACTGCAGTGAGAAAGAAGACTTGAGAGGTAAAAAGGAACAACATTCGTTCACTGATTCAAGAAATATTTACTGAGTGCTTAAAATGTGCCAGGCATTGTTCTAGGTACTAGGGATAAACAGAGAGTAGAACAGAGTCCCTCCCCTTATAGATTACAAAATTTTACATATACAATACTGGGTAGTAATAAGTGCTATAAGAAGAAGAAATAAAGCAGTTTGAAGAATAAGAGAATCAAATAGCAAAGGGATACCACTTTAGATGGGGTGGGCCAGAGGAGGCTGTACTAAGGCAGTCACAATATAGCAGAGACCTAATTCATAATGCTAATGAGATTAGGATTTGTGGAATAGGTAAGGAAGTGATACCATCAAAAGACAACTCACAGCAGAGTGGAGATAAAATTAGAAGGGGACAAAACCCAGGAGAAAGAGAGGCTATAAATACTCAGAAGTTGCCACCAAATCCAAAAGTGAAAAAGAACAAGGTGCCTAGGATAGTGGCAAAAGAGAGGGGAAGGAAATTATAAACATAGTAATTAAAAACTAGATCTGGTGACTGAACATTTGACATGAAAGAGAATGTGTTAACTAAGGTAGATACCCAAGATTATGATTTGAGATTGAGTTGAAAATGGGTAGAAGTCTCCCATCTTTTCTCTTTTTAACAGTACAATTCTTATCACCAAGGAAAATCTTAGGTGGAATGTTAACATATATGTCAGACAAAATATCATGGCTCTGGCAGATGGAGGACATGAAGTAAGTTTTTAGTAATAGCTCTAATAGGAGATGAGGGATGGAGGCATATTCTGGAGAGTTTCTAAGGTTTCACAACCCCCAACCTCCCTTCCTTTGACCTCAGAAATGGACAGTCAGTAGGGGAAAATTTTAAGTTTTTCCCCTTAATATATATTTAAGAAAAATGAGAAAAGTACAAAGAAAAAAGATCCTGCATCCTAATGAACAAAACTAAAATAATGTGTTTTCTTTCTATTTTTTCTGCGTGGTTTTGTTTTTAACAGTTATAATTGTACTACATTTGCTCCGAAGATTTAAATCTTTAAAAACCTTTGTGACCCAGGCTCCAAAGCGGTTTGGAATTCTAGCAGGGGCTCGGAATGCGCATGCGCAAACAACGCTGTACCTCATCTGTGTCCCAAAGGAATCTGGTTCCTAAGCAACAGACCTCTAGCCCAATGGCTGCCCTGTGGTCTGAACATGTAAGGGGCTCCCCAAGTGTGCAGGTCATGGTGGAGGTGTTGTGGCCTGTGCAGTCAGGAGTAGGCATATGAGGATGATTCTGCAGCCCTGAGGATGACATGCCCCCGGATGGTTGGTGAGATTTTTGACTCTCCCGTTAGCGCGCTGCACTGGTATGCCCAAGGGCAACTTCCAGTGGGTTGTGGGGTAGGCCGAGGCTTAGTGAGGTGCCCCTGCCCTCGCTTGGGCCTGCCATTCTTTTCCAATGGCACTGATATTACCAGTGGATCGTAGACATGCAGCCTAGCACCCCGAATCCCACTTAGGAGAGCTCACCGTGAGGCATGCCCATCTTCAGTCAATGAACACTCTAGAAGTCAGGGAAGTTGGGACAACTGTGACGTGTCTGACCTCTCCACTGTTTATACCCGTCATGATGATTGGTTCATGGCTCCCTTAATCGTGGGATTTCTTGCTCTATTAGTGCTTGCCGGATCTCTCCTTCTGGGACTAAAGGCAGAGTGATAACCAAGGTGGTCCCGTGATGCAGAGACCACATGACATGTGGACAGGCTGATGTTTTCTGGGTTGAGATTGCTGCAGGCACGGTTGTGGACAGGCACGGAGACTCCCAGAGGGCCGGCACGAAGGTGGACACTGAATATTTTTCTTTCTCTTTCCAGTCATTTCCATTGCCATTAGGGAATTCCCTGTTCTGGGAGCCAACATACTCTGGCTCTGTCATTGAGTGTGATCCACAAGGAACTGTAAAGGATCACCCCGAGTCCCCCTCTGACCTGCTGCTGGGCATGGCAGAGATTTACCACAGGTGTGGCCCCTGAACTGTTCCACATCTGAAAGAAGATTTCAGCAAAGGGAGAGTTCTTCCCCGAAGAATTTAGTTCCTGAATTTGCTGATGCCCAAGGGAGTATGCCCAAGTGGAACTGACTGTGACAATTCTTCTCCTATCCCATGAAAGCAGGTCAGTGTAATCTCACCCGGATCTGAACCTAGGCCTTCATAAGGATGGAAGCCAACACTTAGGAAGTGTGTGTTTATATAATTCATTTCTTCACCGTGTTAACATTGTTTCACATTCCTTATATTAAAAGGTTGCCTTTAAGAACTGGAAAAAAAAAAAAAAAAAACCTTTGTGACCAAAAAAAAAAAAAAAAATTGCACAGATACTGCAAATGTCATAAGATGTAATAATTTTAGAATGTTCACTGAGGGAAAAATAGAAAGCCAGTATTATTTTAAAAATACGTTAAAGTGAATTTGCATTTTCCTAATCACAATCTTATCTACTCATATATGTAAGATCTACTGCAATAAATCTGTAAATTTATGCTATTTATAATTTTTAAAATATTCTGTTTCTTTACCTTTCCTCAAACTTCAAACTCCCCTTCCCATATTATTAACTTTACCTAAATATTTAAAAAGCTATATAATATTTCATTGAGTGGAAACTGTAATTTACATATCCATTCCCCCATGTCAGACACTTAGATTGTCACCACTTTATTGTTATGATAAATGCTACTGCAATAAATACCTTCTGACTTATGGTCTGGTTCTGCTTCCGTTGTGGCTATTTAGCTCCTATTGGACAAACCCTATAGCAAGTATCAACCATAAATTCTAGACAAAATATTAAAAAATAACTATTCTAAGGCAATTGGGAGGGACCAACAAATAACACTTGCAAGAGAATAGCCAAGTGAGTGCTCCATTTTTTATTGCTTTTAGCCAGAGGACAGGCACCAGTCTGTGCTATGCAGACTGCTAAAATTCTAATTAAAAACATGCAATCTTACTGTCTGGAAGAAATGGATGACAGAGTTTGGGGCATAAACATGATTACTGAAAAGTAAAGGGGGGAAATGGGAAAGGAAAAGACCCAGAAATGGGAAGTTCCAAATTCTGTGAACAAACTGCCCAAATCTTTGACTTTTGAACCATACATGTTTGTGGGCAGACTGAGCAGCCATGCTAAAGCTAAACCAAATTTTTAACTAAATTAAGATTTAAATTGCCACCCATAGTGAAGACAAGGTTTGTGATCAGAGTCCAGCCAATTAAGTGTCCACAAAAACAAAAAGAACAACACTCTTCAGAGAAATAGAAATGAATCCAGAGTCTTTACAACATATCCACGGTGTCTATGTTATATTCAAAATTACAACACAAGAAGAAACAAGAGAATATGACCCACTCTCTACAGAAAAAAACAGTGATTTCAACCCTGACATGACTCACATATTGGAACTAACAAAAAATGATGTAAAGTAAAATACATGCATAATGAACCAAAAAGTCATGGTAGAGAAACAGAAACTATAAAAAAGAACCAAATTCTAGGATAAAAAAATGCACTATCTGAAATGAATTCATTGGATGGGATTAACAACAGAATGAAGATAACAGAAAAATACAGCTTGAAGATACATTAATAGAAATTTTCCAATCTGAAGAACACAGAGGATAAAAAGTAGAGAAAAAAATAAACATAACTTCAGGACCCACAGGGCAATATCAAAACATTTAACATACACGTAACTGGAGTCCCAGAAGGAGGGAGACAGAATAAGGTAGAAAAAAAATACTGCAAAAATAATGGACAAGAATTTCTCAAATTGGGCAAAAGACATTACTTTATAGACTGAAGAAGTGCAGCAGACCTCAAGTAGAATAAATACAAAGAAAACCACCTCTAGGTACACAATGCTAAAAACCAGAGATAAAGAATTATGGTTTATCTTTTTATATTTAACATTATGTCCCTAATGAAGACTCCTAAAAGCGTAATTACTCACCCAAAGGAATCAATATTTTTTAACTTTCTGATAGATGTTACCAAACCGTTTCCCAAAAGAAATATCAGTGTGGCTGTAGCATGGTGAGCAAGAATAAAAGTGGCAGGAATAAGGATGAAGAGGTATGTAAGAACAAGACAAGGTAGAGGTATACAGGTAAGGAATTTAGGATTTTATTTTCATTAAAATAGGAAGCCATTAAGGAGGTTTTTAAACAGGAGAATGACCCAGTAACTGTATTTTGAATACTTACCTGAAGAAAATAAATCAAAGAAACAAAAATTTACCTGACTAAAGATAGACATTATTATGAGATATAGTTTATCATATATATATATCATAATATAAAAACAAAAAACCCCACAAATACCCAAAATGAAAAGGTGAAAAATTTAAAATAAATTACAATTCATAAACACAATGAAATAGTATGAAGCTCTTAGAATAGTTATATATTGAAGACTGTCGAAATACAGAAAGTGTTTTTTGTATTTGGTCAGAAAAGAAGAATAGAAAATTACATATATACTAGCTTTGAAACTATTATATCTGTGGATAATGACTGAAAAATAATATACAAAAAAAGGCTGAATTAGGGTGGTAGAATTTTTATTTTCTATTTTCTAATTTTTCTATAATATAATCACATCATTTCAACTGAGAAAAAAAATACTTTCCTACATCTCACTTTCAACAGAGCTCTCAACTTGAACCTATAATAAATACTGACTGAATAGCACTAATTTTTTTGAACCTGTAATAAATATTAACTGAATATCACTAATTTTTTAAAAAGTCAAAGAAACCTCTTTTCTAAATCCTACTGATTCACTTAATCTGGAGTTCCTTCTGTGGCCACTGCCAAACATCTCAAATAATGTGACAATTTTCTTTTTAAACAATAGTTATAACTAAATCTGATCTCTCTAGTCCTGCTTCTTAAATAATTCTTTTAACCACCTCCAGCTTCTACAACTGTTCTACAAAGTTAAATAGAGAAGCTTTTACTGCATAACTGAATTTACTGATATTTTTACATATATTTACCCAGTGCCTCCTTTATGACTTTCTTATCAGATCCCTATTTTACCATCAAGACAACCTACCTCATGAACTAAACCTTCATTTTCTTCATCTTTGGTCTTTCAAAGTCTTTTTTTCTGTGTCACCATTTCCCTTTCTGACTTACTCTTTTTCCTTCTTATTTTTGAGATGGTTACATCACTCCATTATTCCCATCAATTCCTCAATATTACAGTTCATCATATCTGCCAAGCTTGTAGTCCTTTTTCCTAACAGGAATATTACATTTTATTAAAACAGATATTGCCGCCTATGTGTTGTGAATAAGCTATGGATATACTAAGATATTGGACTCCTCAGCCCTCGGGACAGCCAGGACTGGCCTGGGGCAGCTGGAGCTCCTGTGTGGCTTACTCCAGGCTTCAGGCAGTCTCCTTTGTTTAACCCCAGCACACCCTAACAATATTATTTTCTATGTATGGTATCATGTAAAAAAAATTGGGAATCATCAAGGTTCAAAGTACCTCTTCCATAGCTTCACAATTCCTACAGATTACTAAAATTATAAAGCTAAACATTTTTATACTGAAATATAGATATCCTTAGCCTTCTCCACCAAGTACATCTCCCATCTTTGAGGAAACTGAGTTCCTCTCATAGCTGTTTGTATTGCAATGGCATGCTTTTTGTTCCTATCTTTTAGAACGGAAAATTGCAAACATATACAAAAGTAGAGAGAAATGAACAATGAAACCCATATAACCATCACCCAGCTTAAAAAATTAATCAACTCATAGCCAACCTTGTTTTATCTATAATGTCACCCACTTTACCCTACTTCTCCAACTGGATAATTTTGAAGCTAATCCAAAACATCGTATCATTTCATCCATAAAACCTCAGTACATATCTCTACATACTAAAAGATACTGCTGGAATCTTATTTAAGTTCTTATACGAGTGGATTTCTGACATATGCTTTCCCTCAGTAAGCCATATATTAGACACATATCTCATACTTTATTGTACTGTCCTACAAATTAAACCACTAGGAAGAAGGGCTCTCCATCAAGAAAATGAAGAAAAAGGTGGTTTGAATAGTTTCAATTATAAAAGGGACATTGATCAAGGCTGGTCTTGAGACCTCTTGGGGGAAAGATGGATAAGAGTCTCTCATATACAAATCCTCCTCCTCTCAGAAGCAACTGATTTTCATACAAAATAAATTATTTGGTACATGACAATACAGAGTAATATAGCATCATTATTGCACATAAAGTAATTGATGTCACTACATATTTTACAAAGCAAATGCTCATTTCAGGCAATTTTTATTTAACTTTCATTACCTTTTGTTGGACTGAGATTCTGATCTATAAATCCTCTTAGTTCTGCATTTGTGGCAGTCAAACCAACCTGAATGAAATATTAATAAAAAAATTAAAAACAAGATGTTAAATATTACTTAGTCACTTAATAAGCTATTTTACCTTCCACCAGAATGCCATATCAAATATCATATACAGCCAAGTTACAGAAAAATGAATTAATTATATCAACTATAGGAGTAGGATAAAAGAAAATGTCATATTGCTTGAAATGGGAAAAAAAAGGAATTGTCCAGATACCATGTATCTGACAAAAGACTGATATCTTTCTTTACATATATAAAGAAATCCTACAACTCAATGACAATAGTACAGACAGCCCAATTATAAAATAAGCAAAAGATATGAAAAGACACTTCTCTGAAGGGGAAATACAAATGGCAAAAAAAACACATGAAAAAATGTTCTGCTTCACTAGCTATTAGAGAGATGCAAATTAAGACCACTATGAGATACCATCTAACACCAATTAGAATGGCTGCCATTAAACAAACAGGAAACTACAAAAGCTGGAGAGGATGTGGAGAAACTGGAACTCTTATTCATTGTTGGTGGGACTGTATAACGGTTCAGCCACTCTGGAAGTCAGTCTGGAAGTTCCTTAGAAAACTAGATATAGAGTTACCCTTCGACCCAGCGATTGTACTTCTCAGTATATACCCAGAAGATCTGAAAGCAGTGACGCGAACAGACATCTGCACGCCAATGTTCATAGCAGCATTATTCACAATTGCCAAGAGATGGAAACAACCCAAATGTCCTTCAACAGAAGAGTGGATAAATAAAATGTGGTATATACACACAATGGAATACTATGCAGCAGTAAGAAGGAACAATGTTGTGAAACATATGACAACTTGGATGAACCTTGAAGACATAATGCTGAGCGAAATAAGCCAGGCACAAAAAGACGAATATTATATGCTGGGGGAGAATGCATGAGGTGTTGGGCTTCCCCACCTCAATGGTTGCTGATGTGCTCACATATATTGGGGACTGGTGGTTTGATGGGCTGAGCCCTCAATCATGGGACTTGCCCTTGGGAAGACTGTTACTGCAAAGGAGAGGTTAGGCCTGCTTATAATTGTGCCTGTGTCTCCTCCTGAGTGCTTCTTTGTTCCTCAGATGTGGCCCTCTCTCTCTAGCTAAGCCAACTTGGCAAGTGAACTCACTGCCCTCCGCCCTATGTCGGATCTGATACCCAAGGGTGTAAACACCCCTGGCAAAGTGGAATATGACTCCCGGGGAGGTATCTGGGCCTGGCATGTGGGATGGAGAACATCTTGCCAAAAGGGGGATATGAAATGAAATGAAATAAGTTTCAGTGGCTGAGAGATTCCAAAGGGAGCCGAGAGGTCACTTTAGTGGGCATTCTTAAGCACAATATAGACAACTCTTTTTAGGTTCTAATGAATTGGAATAGCTAGCAGTAAATACCTGAAACTATCAAACTACAACCCAGAACCCATGAATCTTGAAGACGATTGTATAAAAATGTAGCTTATGAGGAGTGACAGTGTGATTGGTAAAGCCATGTGGATCACACTCCCTTTTGTCCAGTGTACAGATGGATGAGTAGAAAAATGGGGGCAAAAACAAAAAAGCACCCAGTGATCTTTTTTACTTTAATTGTTCTTTTTCACTTTAATTTTTATTCTTATTACTTGTGTGTGTGTGGTAATGAAAATGTTCAAAAATTAATTTTGGTGATGGATGGACAACTATATGGTGGTACTGTGAACAACTGACTGTATGCTTTGTATGACTGTATGGCATGTGAATATATGTTAATAAAATTGAATTATTAAAAAGAATGGATTGTCCAGATTAAGATAAAAATTAAGGAAATAATGTTACTTAGGAGCTTAACTGACAGCTAAAGATTTTACCAATGATTTTTTTAAAGCAAGTAGTCCAATATGGCAGCCATAAAGTTTCCAAGAGATGTATCAAAAGGCCACTACCACTGCTGTCCTTAATTTTTACCGTTTTTACTCATTGCCTACAATGCTTATCAACACTATGACACGTAACGGATCAAATAAAGACCATTAGTACCACAACACAGAGGTGAAGTGCACTGGCCTGAAGTCCGACTGCTTAGGGTCATATTCTGGTTCATCCTGCCTACTAGGTGTGTGAGTTTTGTCGAGTCACGTAAGCTCTCTATACCTCAATTTCCTCACATGTAAATTGGAGGCTGATAGCAATACCTCCAATTCAGGTTCTTATGAAGATTTAAAGAGATAATTCGTGAAAAGCAAGTAGCACAGTAATTGGCACATATCGCTCAATCCATGTTAGCAATCACTACAATTATTATAATACTTTAGGGACTACTTATACCAAATGTGCTTTTAAGTTCATTTAATACAGTGTAATCTCCTTTGGACTACTTGGCATGACAAAGTTGAAAACAATAATAGAATCAAACAAAGAGATTTTAAATTTATTATAGAACCTGGAGGGGAAAAACCCTCTATTTTTGAAAACATGGCACATAGTAAGCATCAAATAAATGGTTCTATTATTATTGTTGTTGTTTTAAGCATTGAAAATTTGTCATCTTGAAATATCAATGCTGGTACAACCACACTGAAAGGATTTTAAAATTCACAAAGCTTTACAACTGTATCTGTGCACCTGTCTTATTTTTTAAAACAATCACATTTCAATATTACATATTCTGCATAAGCACTCATCTGACCCTTTATCATTTCATAAATCAAGAGATAATTATTACAGGGATTGTAGGAAGACAGCAGAGTAGGAAGCTCCAGGATTCAGTCCCCTCACCAAAACAACCATTAAACAGGCAGGAACTGTCTGAATCAACTATTTTGAAACTCCGGAGTCCAGGAGAACACTGTGCAGCACCCAGGGAAAAGTGGAAGGGACTGGTAAACCATGGTAAAAACTAGTGAATTGCTTTCTCCAGGAGATGGTTACCAGCACTCATCTCCCACTCTCACAGCAGACCATCTTGGGGCCTCAGCCCCTGGTTAGTTCACAGCTGAAAGAAAGGGACATATAAATCCACTTCCCCAAGATCAGGGGGTGGGGAGAAGCACAGGCAATCAATGATCATGGTTTTTGATTAGTGACATCAGATGGCTGGGGAACCAGTCCTGAAGGAAGCCACTGTTCCAACCCCCATAGACAAAGGCAAGTCAGGAGACTAAAAGACGTTACGTTTCCTCAGAGATGCAGAGGACACTCAAACGGCTGCATTTGCTGCCCAGGTCAAGAAAAGTGCAGCTTTGGGGAGCTGTAGAAGAAGTTCCCAGCATCCTTCCTGAGCCCCTCCCCAGAGCAGTTTGGAGGTGGTCTGTAGTCCCTTTGGGTCCCTGGCCTTGTTCTGGCTGGGAAAGAGTGATTTGCGAAATTCTTCTATGGTGTGCCCCTCTCCCAGAATTTGCCCACCAGGCAAAAGCAGATTGAGACAATGAAAGCCGTGTAAGAAACTATTGAGGCAGATGGTCTGCAGCAAAGGACAACCTGCTTTAAACAGCCCAGAGAAGGAGAAGGTCTGCTTCTTGGTATACCCAAACTCCTGTAAACAGGGAAACTCCAAAGGAAATAGTAAGCACAAGCATAGGACAAGACACAGAACCAAAAAAGGGAGGAACCTGCACTTTACATTTGCCTTGGGCGGACCTTCCTGATAGGACTGACACTCAGGAAAATCTCTGTCATATCACCAGCTGGTTACAAAATCAAGAAACAGACATCTTAGGGAATAAATTTCAGAGTTAACATTTTAAAATATTAAAAAGTACAGTATGCAACAGAAGATTACAAGATAAACAAAGAAACAGGAAATGATGGTCCACCAAAGAAAGAAGATAAAAATCCATAAAACACCAAGTAAGAGGACCAGACTGTGGACATACCAAAGAAGGACTTAAAAAAAAAAAAAAATGATCTTAAAAATTCTCAAGGAGATGAAGGAAAATACAGAGGAAAAAAAAACTAAAGGATATTAGGAAAATGAATGAGCAATATGAGAATCTTAGTAAAGAGATAAAAATTTTTAAAAGGTATCAAACAGAACAACTGGAGTTAAAACCACAGTAATTGAAATGAAAAATTCCCAGGAAGGTTTCAACAGCAGATTGGAGCTGGCTGAAGAAAGAATCAGTGAACTAGAAGACAAAACACTTGAAATGAGTCAGGCTGCAGAGCAAAAAGAATTATAAAAAGCAAAAACAGCCTAAGAGACCTGTGAGACACCATCAAACCTTCCAAAATACCTGTTATGGGAGTACTAGAAGAAGAAGAGAGAAAGGGACAGAGGAATATTCAAAGAAATAGTGACAGAGAACTTCCCAAACATAGTAAAAGATACAAATATGCACAAGCACAAAGCTAAGAGAACACCAAACAGGATAAACATGAAGAAAAAAAAATCCATCATATCTTAATCAAAAAAACTGTTGAATTCAAAGGAGAAGGAGGGAACTCTGAAAGCTGCAAGAGAAAAGCAACATGCTATGTAGAGGGGAGTCCCAATTAGATTGAGTGCCAATTTCTCATCACAAACCATGGAGGCAAGAAGGCAATGGGTTGAAATACTTGAAGAGCTGTAAGAAAATCATCTGCCAACTAAGAATTTTTATCTGGAAAGACTCTCTTTCAAATGTGAGAGAGTATGCTGGTTTGAATCTGTTTTGTACCCCATAAAATACTATATTCTTTTAATCCATTCTTTTGGGGGCATCTAGACCTATTGTAGGAGGGATCTTTTGGTTAGATTATTTCCATGGAGATGTGATCTTAACCATTGAAGGTGGGTCTTAATTCATTTACTGTAGTCCTTAAAAGAGTTCACAGAGAGAGAGAGAGCTCAGAGTCAACACAGACACAGACACTTAGAGATGCAGACAGAGAGACATTTTGGAGACAGCTGTCTCCAGAACCAGGAAAGAATCAAAGAGATGAAATCCAGAGTTTGCCACAGAGAAGCTAACAGATGAACCCCAAGCACTTAGAGAGAAACACCCTGGGAGAAACAAGCAAGGATGCACAGGAGCTGAGAGACAGAACCAGAGACAGAAGCCCAGGGACATTTTGAAGAAAGCAACGGAAAAAAGAAGCTTAACCCAAGAGAGGCTCAGCAGACTCCAGCCATGTGCCTTCACATGTGACAGAGTGTGCCAGTCGGGATGTATTATGTACCCCAAAACACCATTATCTTTGATGCAATCTTGTGGGGGCATATGTGTTGGTGTTTATTACATTGGAATCCTTTGAGTGTTTCCCTGGAGATGTGACCCACCCAACTGTAGGTGATAACTGATTAGATAATTTCCATGGAGGCGTGACCCCGTCCATTCAGCTTGGGCCTTCACTAGTTTACTGGAGCACTATATAAGCTCAGACAGAAGGAGTGAGCTTGCTACAGCCAAGAGGGACACTTTGAAGAACACAAAGGAGCTGAGAGAGGAGCTGCAACTTATAGAGACATTTTGGAGACGGCCTTTGAAAGCAGACTTTTGCTATGGAGAAGCTAAGAGAGAACAAATGCCCCAAGAGCAACTGAGAGTGACATTTTGAAGAGAAGCTGCAGCCTAGAGAGGAACGTCCTGGGAGAAAGCCATTTTGAAACCAGAACTCCAGAGCAGATGCCAGCCACATGCCTTCCCAACTAACAGAGGTTTTCAGGACGCCAATGGCCATCCTCCAGTGAAGGTAACCAATTGTTGATGTGTTACCTTGGATGCTTTATGGCCTTAAAACTGTAACTGTGTAACCAAATAAACCCCCTTTTATAAAAGCCAATTCATTACTGCTATTTTGCATGCAGGCAGCATTAGCAAACTGGAACACAGAGGAACCTCAGATGCCATAAGCCTTTCTTCAGAGAATGTATCATCCTATTAATGCCTTAATTGGGACATTTTCATGGTCTTAGAACTATAAATTTGTGAACTAATAAACCCCCATTGTAAAAGCCAGTCCATTTCCGATATTTTGCATTCCAGCAGCTTTAGCAAACAGAAACAGGGAAAGATTAAGATATTCCCAGATAAACAAAATCTAAGGGAGTTTATAGACCTGCCCCACATGCATGCTAAAGGGGGTTCTTCAGACTAAAAGGAAAGGACACTAGGAGGCAGGGCACGATGGCGGACTGGTGAGCTGTATGTTTTAGTTACTCCTCCAGGAAAGTAGGTAGAAAGCCAGGAACTGCGTGGACTGGACACCACAGAGCAATCTGACTTTGGGCATACTTCATACAACACTCATGAAAACGTGGAACTGCTGAGATCAGCGAAATCTAAGCCCAATACAGAAAGCTTCAAAGACTTGCAATTTGGGCAGGTCAAGTCAAGAGCAGAACTAAGAGAGCTCTGAGACAAAAGGCAATAATCCAGTGGCTGAGAAAATTCACTAAACACCACAACTTCCCAAGAAGAGGGTGGTGTCCGCTCACAGCCATCATCCCGGTGGACAGGAAACACTCCTGCCCATCGCCAGCCACATAGCCCAGAGCTGCCCCAGACAACCCAGTGTGACAGAAGTGCTTCAAATAACAGGCACACACCACAAAACTGGGCGTGGACATTAGCATTCTCTGCAACCTCAGCTGATTGTCCCAGAGTTCGGAAGGTGGAGCAGTGTGAATTAACAAAGCCCCATTCAGCCATCATTTGAGCAGACTGGGAGCCTCCCTACACAGCCCAGCAGCCCAGAACTGCCCTGGGGGGACGGCACTCACCTGTGACATAGCACAGTCATCCCACAACAGAGGACCCGGGGTGCACGGCCTGGAAGAGGGGCCCACTTGCAAGTCTCAGGAGCCATACGCCAATACCAAGGACTTGCGGGTCAGTGGCAGAGACAAACTGTGGCAGGACTGAACTGAAGGATTAGACTATTGCAGCAGCTTTAAAACCCTAGGATCACCAGGGAGATTTGATTGTTAGGGCCACCACCCCTCCCTGACTGCCCAGAAACACGCCCCATATACAGGGCAGGCAACACCAACTACACGCGCAAGCTTGGTACACCAATTGGACCCCACAAGACTCACTCCCCCACTCACCAAAAAGGCTAAGCAGGGCAGAACTGTCTTGTGGAGAACAGGTGGCTCGTGGACGCCACCTGCTGGTTAGTTAGAGAAAGTGTACTCCACGAAGCTGTAGATCTGAGAAATTAGAGATAAGGACTTCAATTGGTCTACAAATCCTAAAAGAACCCTATCAAGTTCAGCAAATGCCACGAGGCCAAAAACAACAGAAAATTATAAAGCATATGAAAAAACCAGACGATATGGATAACCCAAGCCCAAGCACCCAAATCAAAAGACCAGAAGAGACACAGCACCTAGAGCAGCTACTCAAAGAACTAAAGATGAACAATGAGACCACAGTACGGGATACAAAGGAAATCAAGAAGACCCTAGAAGAGCATAAAGAAGACATTGCAAGACTAAATAAAAAAATGGATGATCTTATGGAAATTAAAGAAACTGTTGACCAAATTAAAAAGATTCTGGACACTCATACTACAAGACTAGAGGAAGTTGAACAACAAATCAGTGACCTCGAAGATGACAGAATGGAAAATTAAAGCATAAAAGAAAGAATGGGGAAAAAATTTGAAAAACTCGAAATGGACCTTAGGGATATGATAGATAATATGAAACGTCCAAATATAAGACTCATTGGTGTCCCAGAAGGGGAAGAAAAGGGTAAAGGTCTAGGAAGAGTATTCAAAGAAATTGTTGGGGAAAACTTCCCAAATCTTCAAAACAACATAAATACACAAATCATAAATGCTCAGCGAACTCCAAATAGAATAAATCCAAATAAACCCACTCCGAGACATATACTGCTCACACTGTCAAACACGGAAGAGAAGGAGCAAGTTCTGAAAGCAGCAAGAGAAAAGCAATTCACCACATACAAAGGAAACAGCATAAGACTAAGTAGTGACTACTCAGCAGCCACCATGGAGGCAAGAAGGCAGTGGCACGATATATTTAAAATTCTGAGTGAGAAAAATTTCCAGCCAAGAATACTTTATCCAGCAAAGCTCTCCTTCAAATTTGAGGGAGAGCTTAAATTTTTCACAGACAAACAAATGCTGAGAGAATTTGCTAACAAGAGACCTGCCCTACTGGAGATACTAAAGGGAGCCCTACAGACAGAGAAACAAAGAAAGGACAGAGAGACTTGGAGAAAGGTTCAGTACTAAAGAGATTCGGTATGGGTACAATAAAGGATATTAATAGACAGGGGAAAAATATGACAAACATAAACCAAAGGATAAGATGGCCGATTCAAGAAATGCCTTCACGGTTATAACGTTGAATGTAAATGGATTGAACTCCCCAATTAAAAGATATAGATTCGCAGAATGGATCAAAAAAAAATGAACCATCAATATGTTGCATACAAGAGACTCATCTTAGACACAGGGACACAAAGAAACTGAAAGTGAAAGGATGGAAAAAAATATTTCATGCAAGCTACAGCCAAAAGAAAGCAGGTGTAGCAATATTAATCTCAGATAAAATAGACTTCAAATGCAGGGATGTTTTGAGAGACAAAGAAGGCCACTACATACTAATAAAAGGGGCAATTCAGCAAGAAGAAATAACAATTGTAAATGTCTATGCACCCAATCAAGGTGCCACAAAATACATGAGAGAAACACTGGAAAAACTAAAGGAAGCAATTGATGATTCCACAATAATTGTGGGAGACTTCAACACATCACTCTCTCCTATAGATAGATCAACCAGACAGAAGACCAATAAGGAAATTGAAAACCTAAACAATCTGATAAATGAATTAGATTTAACAGACATATACAGGACATTACATCCCAAATCACCAGGATACACATACTTTTCTAGTGCTCACGGAACTTTCTCCAGAATAGATCATATGCTGGGACATAAAACAAGCCTCAATAAATTTAAAAAGATTGAAATTATTCAAAGCACATTCTCTGACCACAATGGAATACAATTAGAAGTCAATAACCATCAGAGACTTAGAAAATTCACAAATACCTGGAGGTTAAACAACACACTCCTAAACAATCAGTGGGTTAAAGAAGAAATAGCAAGAGAAATTGCTAAATATATAGAGACGAATGAAAATGAGAACACAACATACCAAAACCTATGGGATGCAGCAAAAGCGGTGCTAAGGGGGAAATTTATAGCACTAAACGTATATATTAAAAAGGAAGAAAGAGCCAAAATCAAAGAACTAATGGATCAACTGAAGAAGCTAGAAAATGAACAGCAAACCAATCCTAAACCAAGTAGAAGAAAAGAAATAACAAGGATTAAAGCAGAAATAAATGACATAGAGAACAAAAAAACAATAGAGAGGATAAATACCACCAAAACTTGGTTCTTTGAGAAGATCAACAAGATTGACAAGCCCCTAGCTAGACTGACAAAATCAAAAAGAGAGAAGACCCATATAAACAAAATAATGAATGAAAAAGGTGACATAACTGCAGATCCTGAAGAAATTAAAAAAATTATAAGAGGATATTATGAACAACTGTATGGCAACAAACTGGATAATGTAGAGGAAATGGACAATTTCCTGGAAACATATGAACAACCTAGACTGACCAGAGAAGAAATAGAAGACCTCAACCAACCCATCACAAGCAAAGAGATCCAATCAGTCATCAAAAAGCTTCCCACAAATAAATGCCCAGGGCCAGATGGCTTCACAGGGGAATTCTACCAAACTTTCCAGAAAGAACTGACACCAATCTTACTCAAACTCTTTCAGAACATTGAAAAAAATGGAACACTACCTAACTCATTTTATGAAGCTAACATCAATCTAATACCAAAACCAGGCAAAGATGCTACAAAAAAGGAAAACTACCGGCCAATCTCCCTAATGAATATAGATGCAAAAATCCTCAACAAAATACTTGCAAATCGAATCCAAAGACACATTAAAAAAATCATACACCATGACCAAGTGGGGTTCATTCCAGGCATGCAAGGATGGTTCAACATAAGAAAATCAATCAATGTATTACAACACATTAACAAGTCAAAAGGGAAAAATCAATTGATCATCTCAATAGATGCTGAAAAAGCATTTGACAAAATCCAACATCCCTTTTTGATAAAAACACTTCAAAAGGTAGGAATTGAAGGAAACTTCCTCAACATGATAAAGAGCATATATGAAAAACCCACAGCCAGCATAGTACTCAATGGTGAGAGACTGAAAGCCTTCCCTGTAAGATCAGGAACACGACAAGGATGCCCGCTGTCACCACTGTTATTCAACATTGTGCTGGAAGTGCTAGCCAGGGCAATCCGGCAAGACAAAGAAATAAAAGGCATCCAAATTGGAAAAGAAGAAGTCAAACTGTCATTGTTTGCAGATGATATGATCTTATATCTAGAAAACCCTGAGAAATCAACGATACACCTACTAGAGCTAATAAACAAATTTAGCAAAGTAGCGGGATACAAGATTAATGCACATAAGTCAGTAATGTTTCTAAATGCTAGAAATGAACAAACTGAAGAGACACTCAAGAAAAAGATACCATTTTCAATAGCAACTAAAAAAATCAAGTACCTAGGAATAAACTTAACCAAAGATGTAAAAGACCTATACAAAGAAAACTACATAACTCTACTAAAAGAAATAGAAGGGGACCTTAAAAGATGGAAAAATATTCCATGTTCATGGATAGGAAGGCTAAATGTCATTAAGATGTCAATTCTACCCAAACTCATCTACAGATTCAATGCAATCCCAATCAAAATTCCAACAACCTACTTTGCAGACTTGGAAAAGCTAGTTATCAAATTTATTTGGAAAGGGAAGATGCCTCGAATTGCTAAAGACACTCTAAAAAAGAAAAACGAAGTGGGAGGACTTACACTCCCTGACTTTGAAGCTTATTATAAAGCCACAGTTGCCAAAACAGCATGGTACTGGCACAAAGATAGACATATAGATCAATGGAATCGAATTGAGAATTCAGAGATAGACCCTCAGATCTATGGCCGACTGATCTTTGATAAGGCCCCCAAAGTCACTGAACTGAGCCATAATGGTCTTTTCAACAAATGGGGCTGGGAGAGTTGGATATCCATATCCAAAAGAATGAAAGAGGACCCCTACCTCACCCCCTACACAAAAATTAACTCAAAATGGACCAAAGATCTCAATATAAAAGAAAGTACCATAAAACTCCTAGAAGATAATGTAGGAAAACATCTTCAAGACCTTGTATTAGGCGGCCACTTCCTAGACTTTACACCCAAAGCACAAGCAACAAAAGAGAAAATAGATAAATGGGAACTCCTCAAGCTTAGAAGTTTCTGCACCTCAAAGGAATTTCTCAAAAAGGTAAAGAGGCAGCCAACTCAATGGGAAAAAAATTTTTGGAAACCATGTATCTGACAAAAGACTGATATCTTGCATATACAAAGAAATCCTACAACTCAATGACAATAGTACAGACAGCCCAATTATAAAATGGGCAAAAGATATGAAAAGACAGTTCTCTGAAGAGGAAATACAAATGGCCAAGAAACACATGAAAAAATGTTCAGCTTCACTAGCTATTAGAGAGATGCAAATTAAGACCACAATGAGATACCATCTAACACCGGTTAGAATGGCTGCCATTAAACAAACAGGAAACTACAAATGCTGGAGGGGATGTGGAGAAATTGGAACTCTTATTCATTGTTGGTGGGACTGTATAATGGTTCAGCCACTCTGGAAGTCAGTCTGGCAGTTCCTTAGAAAACTAGACATAGAGCTACCATTCGATCCAGCGATTGCACTTCTCGGTATATACCCGGAAGATCGGAAAGCAGTGACACGAACAGATATCTGCACGCCAATGTTCATAGCAGCATTATTCACAATTGCCAAGAGATGGAAACAACCCAAATGTCCTTCAACAGATGAGTGGATAAATAAAATGTGGTATATACACACGATGGAATACTACGCGGCAGTAAGAAGGAACGATCTGGTGAAACATATGACAACATGGATGAACCTTGAAGACATAATGCTGAGCGAAATAAGCCAGGCACAAAAAGAGAAATATTATATGCTACCACTAATGTGAACTTTGAAAAATGTAAAACAAATGGTTTATAATGTAGAATGTAGGGGAACTAGCAGTAGAGAGCAATTAAGGAAGGGGGAACAATAATCCAAGGAGAACAGATAAGCTATTTAATGTTCTGGGGATGCCCAGGAATGACTATGGTCTGTTAATTTCGATGGATATAGTAGGAACAAGTTCACAGAAATATTGCTATATTATGTAACTTTCTTGGGGTAAAGTAGAAACATGTTGGAAGTTAAGCAGTTATCTTAGGTTAGTTGTCTTTTTCTTACTCCCTCATTATGGTCTCTTTGAAATGTTCCTTTATTGTATGTTTGTTTTCTTTTTAACTTTTTTTTCATACAGTTGATTTAATAAAGAAGGGAAAGTTAAAAAAAAAAAAAAGAAAAACAAGGAAAAAAATACGCAGTGCCCCCTTGAGGAGCCTGTGGAGAATGCAGGGGTATTCGCCTACCCCACCTCCATGGTTGCTAACATGACCACAGACATAGGGGACTGGTGGTTTGATGGGTTGAGCCCTCTACCATAAGTTTTACCCTTGGGAAGACGGTTGCTGCAAAGGAGAGGCTAGGCCTCCCTATATTTGTGCCTAAGAGTCTCCTCCTGAATGCCTCTTTGTTGCTCAGATGTGGCCCTCTCTCTCTGGCTAAGCCAACTTGAAAGGTGAAATCACTGCCCTCCCCCCTACGTGGGATCAGACTCCCAGGGGAGTGAATCTCCCTGGCAACGTGGAATATGACTCCCGGGGAGGAATGTAGACCCGGCATCGTGGGACGGAGAACATCTTCTTGACCAAAAGGGGGATGTGAAAGGAAATGAAAGAAGCTTCAGTGGCAGACAGATTCCAAAAGGAGCCGAGAGGTCACTCTGGTGGGCACTCTTACGCACACTTTAGACAACCCTTTTTAGGTTCTAAAGAATTGGGGTAGCTGGTGGTGGATACCTGAAACTATCAAACTACAACCCAGAACCCATGAATCTCGAAGACAGTTGTATAAAAATGTAGCTTATGATGGGTGACAATGGGATTGGGAAAGCCATAAGGACCACACTCCAGTTTGTCTAGTTTATGGATGGATGAGTAGAAAAATAGGGGAAGGAAACAAACAGACAAAAGTACCCAGTGTTCTTTTTTACTTCAATTGCTCTTTTTCACTCTAATTATTATTCTTGTTATTTTTGTGTGTGTGCTAATGAAGGTGTCAGGGATTGATTTAGGTGATGAATGTACCACTATGTAATGGTACTGTAAACAATCGAAAGTACGATTTGTTTTGTATGACTGCATGGTATGTGAATATATCTCAATAAAATGAAGATAAAAAAAAAAAAAAGGAAAGGACACTAGATGTTGTTCAAAGTGGCATAATGAAAAAAGACTTCTGGTAAAGGTAAACATATTTTAGGGTATTTGGGGGTATATAACTCCACTACTTACTTCCTACAGGTGCTAAAATGGAAACGCATAAAAAAAAATGATAAATCTATGGTTTTGGGCATACAATGTATGAACATATAACTGGTAACAAGTATAAAAAAGGTGGGGGATGAAAGGGTATAGGAAAAGGATATGTGTATGTTATTGAAGTCAAGCTGGTATCAAAGTAAATATGACTGTTATATATTCAGGATATTAAATTTCATCTCCTAGGTAACCAAAAGGAAAACATATGAAAAAATACATCCAGAGAGAAAAGAGGAGGTACTCAATATGATACAACACAAAAAAATCAAATAAAAATAAAAGTAGACATTAATGGAAGAAATGAAGGACAAAATAAGTATAAAAGATACAAAGCCAAATAGCAAAATGGCAGAAGTCCTGCATTATTGGTAGTGACTTTAAATGCAAATGGATTGAACTATCCAGCCAAAAGGCAGAGATTGCTAGAACAGATTTAAAAAAAAAAAACATGACCCAACTCAGTGCTATCCGCAAGAGATTCACCTTAAAATCAAGGAAATGGGGAGGCTGAAAGTAAAAGGATGGAAAAATATACCATGCAAGTAATAACCTAAAGAGAGCTGGAGTAGCTATACTAACATAAGGTAAAATACACTTTAAGTAAAAAACAGTTATGAGGGACTATGATGGTCATTATAAACTGATAAAGAGGTCAATACAACAAGGAAATGCAACAATTATAAATATACACACACCTAACGGCAGAGTCCCAAAACATATGAAGCAATACTGACAGATATGATGGAAGCTATTGATAGTTCTGCATTAATAGAAGAGTTTAGTATGCAACTTCCAATAACAGATAGAACATCTAGACAGAAAATCAATATGGAAATACAAGACTTGAACACCTTAAACCAATTAGACCTAACAGACGTATATAGAATACTTAAGCCAAGAAAAACAGAATACATATTCTTCTTGAATGTACATTATTCTCTGGGACAGACCATATGTTAGGTCATAAAACAAGTCTCAATAAATTCCAAAATATGGAAATCATACAATTTATCAACTTAGACCAAAATGGAATAAAGTTAGAAATGGATATAAGAAGGAGACATGGAAAGTTCACAAATATGTGGAAATTAAACAACACACTCTTAGACAAGCAATGGGTTGAAGAGGATATCACAAGGGAAATTAGGAAGTCTCTGGAGGCAAATGAAAGTGGAAACACAATATACCCAAACTATGGGGTGCAGCAAAGAGGTGCTGAGAGGGAAATTTAAAGCTTTAAATGCTTACATTAAAAAAGAAGAAAGATTTCAAATCAGAGACCTAACCTCAAAACTGGAAGAACTAAAAAAAAAGAAGAGGAAACTAAACCCAAAGTAAACAAAAGGAAGGAAATAACAAAGATTAGAAAAAAGATAAATGAAATAGAAAACAAATAAGCAAAAAAAAAAAAAAAAAAAAAAAAAAGAATCAGTAAAACCAAAAGTTGGTTCTTTGAAAAGATCAATAAAATTGACAAAACTTTAGCTAGAATGACAAAAAAAAGAGGACACAAATACCTGAAATCAGAAATGAAAAGGGGAGCATTACTACTGACCCCACTGAATTAAAAAGGACTACAGGAGGAAAATATGAACAAATTGTATGCCTACAAATTAGATAACCTAGATGAAATGGACAACTTCCTAGAAACACATGAACAACCTACACTGACTCCAGAAGAAACAGAAGAGCTCAACAAGCCAATTATTAGTAAAGATATTAAATCAGTAATCAAAAACCTACTAACAAAGGAACTACAATTAGTTTGTTTGAACACCATAGGTGCATGGAGCAGTGAATGGGAAGTAGGATTTGGTGAGTTTGTACAGGCTGGGGTGAAATCCCGATACATCCCAGCGTCATATGGGTAGAAAGCAAAAGTGTATTTGCAAGGGCCCCCAAGGAATTGGGGAGAAATGTGGAAATGTTGGACTTCCCCACCTGGGTTATTGCAGATTTTGCCACAAACACTGAGGACTGCCAATTTAGTGGGCCAAGACCTCGATCTCAGGACTTTCCCTTGTGAGACTAGTTGCTGCAAGGGAGAAACTAAGCCTACTTATAATTGTGCCTAGGAGTCCCCCCCAAGAGAGGCTCGTTGTTGCTCAGATATGCCCCCCAACTAAGCCCACTCGACAGGTGAACTCACTAACCTCCCCCCTACATGGGACATGACACTCAGGGGTATAAATCCCCCTGGCAATGCAGGAAATGACTCTTGGAGATGGGCCTGGACCCAACACTGTAGGATTGAGAGGATCTTGTCGAAAAGGAGGAAAAGAGATGAAACAAAATAAGGTTCCAGTGGCTGAGAGATTTCAAATGGAGTCAAGAGGTCATTCTGGAGGGTATTCTTATGTGCTATATAGATACCACCTTTTAGTCTTTAGTGTGTTGGAATGGCTAGAGGGAAATACCTGAAGCTGTCCAGCTGCAACCCAGTGACCTTGATTCTTGAAGACGATTATATAACTATGTAGCTTGCACAGTGTGACTGTGTGATTGTGAAAACCTTGTGGCTCACACTCCCTTTATCCAGTGTATGGAGAGATGAGTGGAAAAATGGGGACAAAAATCAGATGAAGAATAGGGTGGGATGGAGGGGATGGAAAGATTTAGGTGTTCCTTTTTGCTTTCATTTTTAATCTGGAGTAAGGAAAAGGTTCAAAAATTGATTCTGGTGAGGAACACACAAATGTACAATGGTGATGTGAATAACTGATTGTACACTGTGGATGACTGCAGTGTGTGTGAATATATCTCAATTAAACTATATTTTAAAAAAGTAAATGAACAACGGGGAAGGAGAGGACGGGGGTGTTTTGGAAGTTCTTATTTATTTTAATCTTTATTTTTTTTTGGATAGTGAAAATATTCAAAGTTTGATTATGGTGATGAATGCACAACTGTATGATGATATTATGAACAACTAATTGTACACTTTGAATGATTGTATGTTATGTGATTATATTTCTACAAAATTACATAAAAAAAACACCTACTAACAAAAGAACTGAAAGCAGGGATATGAATAGATACTTGCACACTGATGTTTATGGCAGCATTATTCACAATTACCAATGGATGGAGGTGGCGAAAGGGTCCATAAACTGATTAGCGGAAGGGCAAACTGGTATATACGTATGGTGGAATATTGTGTGATGCATACGATGGAACAATGTTTGGCTGCAGGAAGGAATGAAGTCATGATGCATACAAGGACTTGAATGAACCCTGAGGACATTATGTTGAGCAAAATAAACCAGAAACAAAAGGACAAATATTGTATAGTCTCACTAATATGAACTAACTACCGCCAATTGAGAGTTAAATTTGAGAGCATGGGTTATCAGCAGACAGAAAGAGGGCAAAGACTGGGCAATCAATATTTAAGGAGTACAGAATGTTTAACAAGGTTGATTGCAAAGGTTCAGAAATGGATAGTATAATATTGTGTAATGGTAGCACAATATTATAAATAACAAAGTAGAGTCTGAGTACGGTTGAAAGAGGAAGGCTAGGGTTGAGTATGTCGCCAGAAGAAAAGCTAGAGGATAAAAACTGGGACTGTAAAACCTAGCGAAACCTAGAGTGGACAATAATGGTAGTTAATTGTACAAATATAAGAAAGTTATTACATGAACTAGAACAAACGTACATCACTATTACAAGGTGTTAATAACAGGGTATTATGGTATATGGGAAAAATACAATTAATGCAAACTAAGGTCCACATTTAACAGTAACACTGTAATATTTTTTCATTAATTGTAACAAAGGCACTATACCAAAACTAAATGTCAATAAAGGGGGAAATAGGGGTGTGGGAATTATTTTTTTTCCATAAGAAATGAGAATGTTCTCATATTGACAACAGTAGTGAATGAGTAACTATGTCATTATACCAAGAGCCACTGCTTGTATATTTAGGATGGATTGTATGGTGTGTGAATAAAACAGCTTAAAAGAAAAAAAAACGAAAAAAAAAAAAAACTACCAAAAAGAAAAGCCCAGGGCCAGATGGCTTCACAGAGGAATTTTACCAAAAATGTCAAGAAGCATTTATACCAATCTTGCTCAAACTCTTCCAAAAGATTGAAGAGAAAGAAATACTCCCTAATTCATTCTATAAGGCCAACATCACCTTCATACCAAAGTCAGATTAAGATACTACAAAAAAAGAAAATTATAGACCAATACCTCTTAGGAATATAGATGCAAAAATCCTCAACAAAATACTAGCAAACCAAATCCAGCAACACATTAAGAGAGTTTTACAGCATGATCAAATGGATTTATCCCTGGTATGCAAGGGTGGGTCAACATAAGAAAATCAATTAGTATAATAAAGGAAATAATCTCATGATTGTCTCAGTTGATGCAGAAAAGGCATCTGAGAAAATACAGCACTCCTTCTTGAGAAAAACACCTAGAAAACCAGGAAGAGAAGGAAACTTCCTCAACATGATAAAGAGCATATATGAAAAACCCAAAGCTAACATCCTACTCAATGGTGAAAGACTGAAAGCTTTTCCTCTAAGATCAGGAAATGACAAGGATACCCACTGTCACCACATATCTAAGAAGGTTTAACATCCAGAATATAGTAAAAAAATCCTTCACCTTAACAAGGAAAAAGAAAAACGAGCCAATTTAAAAACGGTTAGAAGACTTGAAAAGATTGCTCTCCAAGAAGGATATATAAATGGCTACATTTATATGAGAGATGAACATGAAAAGATGCTCAACATCATCAGCCATTAGCGAAATTTCAATAAAAACCACAACAAGATCCACGTCATACCCACTAGAATGGCTACTATTAAGAAAACAAAATTACGAGTGTTGGCAAGGATGGGGAGAAACAGGAACACACGTTCATTGATGATGGCAATGTTAAATGGAGCAGCCACGGTGGAAGATAGTTTGGCAGTTCTTCAGAAAGTTAAGTATAAAATTATAGTATGACCCAGCAATCTTACTACTAGGTATATACCCAAAAGATTTAAAAGTAGGGACTTGAACAGGTATTTGCACACCGATGGAGAACATGGAGTTAAGACTTAAAATGTACACGGTTCCTATTTGGAATGATGGAAATGGTTTGGTAATGGATGGGGGCAATGGTAGCACAACATATGAAAGTAATTAACAGCACTGAAATATATATCTGAATGTGGTTAAAAGCGGAAATGTTAGATTGTATACATAGTGAGAGAACAGAATTCATTAAAAACCAAGGAATCGCACTACACAGAGTACCCTAAGTTAAACCATGGATTATAGTTAATAGTACAATTATCAAAATGTGCTCTCATCAATTGTAACAAATGTACCACACTAATGTAATGTATTAATAACAGGGTGGTATATGGGAATCCTATATTTTCTGCATGATTGTTCTGTAAACCCACAACTTATCTATTTTTAGAAAAAGTCATAAAAAAGAGCTAATTATTTTATTATTTGGTAATTCAAATCATAGCAGCTAACAGCCACTGCTTCTGGTCAAAAAACAATGTTACCAGAAATATTTCTAAATGTCACTTATATCATAAAAATGATATACTGAAACAAATCTATATCTGGAAACTAATTTTTTTAATAACAAAAGCTAGACTAAGACATTAGAAAATGGGTTCATAGTACTATGCAGATAATGGTAGAAATACTTGACTTTGTCTAGTTTCTAATATGTATTTTTAGCAATAAAGTAAATCTGCAACAAAATTACAAATTTTCACAAGACATGGATGTTCAGAGTCGCTCATAAGTATTAATGTTAAATTTTCAATTTGTAAATGCCAAAAATTCACCAACATGACCCTGCCCCTTTATTCCTTAACTCTTCTGCTATAAAAAGAGATAAGCAAAAATTTTTAATGTCGTACTGTAAAAAGAAAGCTAAGGTGGCATTATTATATTCCATGCTTAATACAATGTAACCATTTAATACATGTGTTATTCTAACTTCAAAAGTGTCAGTTTACACCTTTTTGTTATTATACAACCATAACGGTAAAAACCTCATTTAAAACCACATTTTCAGTTACTGGGTTACTGTTACGTATAAACATCTGCTCTTAATGTCTAATTTCTGCCGTGTGAAGCAGCAAATGAATTCAGAAACTTTTTTTTTAAGTAGCTGTACACCTGCACCAAGACAACCACCAAATTATACTCTAAAAGGATGAAGGTCAATTGTGAGTCAATTTTGTAAGCTGATTTCTTCTCATAGATGAAGGAGAGCTGTCTGTATCTAGAGTTTATTTAAATACCACTAAAATCAATTTAATTAAAACTTCAACATATGTATAGATGTCTGTTTTCATAAACCTTTACAGTTAAAATACTCAAAGAGAAAGATAATTTGATAATACAAGTTTGCTAGGAGAGGCATTAAGAAATATTACTCTTTCCTTATTCTACACACTGAAAAAGGATCTTTCAATGTTTTACTGGGCAAGAAAAAAGTGAACTTTGATTTCTTTTAAAATTTTTAATCTAATGTCTTGAGAGAAGTCTTCCACCTGGGAATTATACCAATAGAATGTGTTGCATACTGTGAGCAATTACTAAAATGTTTTCAGAATAAAAAATACCTAAATCCAATTTTTAGAATTCAAATCATATTTCCCCCCAATAAACAGAATCATAATTTCAGTAATACTGAACATTTCTGACTGACATAAAAGAAAGAATACAGGATTCAGAGATGATTCTGTGCTCAAAGTTAAGCTCTACCATTCCCAGACAAGGTGACTTGCACCATAACTGCAAAATGGTGATGATAATATATGTGCATGAAAAACTCAAAGAACTCCTAGATCAAATTAAATAATTATTTAAACATGTTTTGCTAACGGAAAAGCAATATTCAAGTGCAGGTTGGTATTCAAACGGCAGTAGCTTTTAACACTTCAACTCTTGACACAGGCAATTCACAGAAGAAAAATACACAGACCAGTAAGCATGTAGAAAACTAGGCTGACCTAATACTTGGAAATATGTAACAAGTAGCAGAGCATTTTTGCTGCTTAGATTGGCAAAGATCAAAAAATAACAAAAAAGGAAACAGCAGAGGACACCAGGGATCAGCCATGGAGGGCCCCCCACAGTAAGTGGTAGGGAAACCCGATGAAGGCTGGGAGAGGCAGTGGCTGGAGGGTCGCAGTGAGTGAGTTCCCCATCCAGACCCCCCCCCAGGCCAGCAGCAGTGGGACCTCTGCTGGGCAATGGGGTGAGTGGCGGCTGTCTGCTCCCTCCACCTACGTTGACGGTTGGCTGGAGGGGTGATTCTCCATGGCAGAGGACTCCCGGTGACGGAGCCCAACAGGTGATAGTTGCTCTCTCCCCGACGGAGGTACCGGGGGTACAACAAGACGGGGAGGGGAGCGGGGTTTGTGCCTGATCCAGAGCCCTAACCACACTCTGGAGCCTTGCAGGCACAAGGCAAGGCAGAGAACAGGCAGCCAGGACCCACGTAGCGGCCCCGGGACCCAGATTCTCCAGAGCGCAGGGAGATCCATTGCACTGATTGCTTCCCTGCCGGTTTGGACTCCGCCCACTGCACAGGAGGAGTTCGGGGAAGAACTACTTGAGAGCTCCGCCTGCTGGTAGCTTAGGGAATCTGCACGCCAGCAACCTGTACCTCAGGAGCGCCACCTGATGGTAGAATTGGGAAACTACATGCCAGCAAACCAAATTATGCATAAATGCTCAATTAATTCTGCACTTCCCAAAATAAACCTATCAAGACAAGCAAATGTCCCAAAGCCAGCACAAACTGACAAAAGCACTTAAAGGATATGGAAGACATGGACAAGCCAAACGAACAAATTAAAAAGTCACAACAGACATAATTTGGAGCAATTAATCAAAGAAGTACACACAAACATCAATATCATGGCTCAGGATATAAAGAACATGAAGAGGACCCTAGAAGAGCATAAAGAAGAATTTGCAAGAGTAAATAAAAAAAATAGCAGATCTTATGGAAATAAAAAATACTATTGATCAAATTAAAAATATTCTTGAGACACACAACACCAGATTTGAAGTAGAGGAACAAATTACCAACTTTGAGGATAAGGTGATTGAAAGTAAAAGCATAAAAGAATGAATGATGAAAAAATTGAAAAATCTGAAATTGATCTCAGGGAAATGATGGAAAACATGAAGTGCTCAAATTTAAGAATCACTTCCCAACCCTTCTAAATGACATAAGTATGCAAATTAAATATGCCCAACAAACTTCAAATAGAATAAATCCAAATAAACCTACTCTGAGACATATAATGATTAGACTGTCAAATGCTAAAGAGAAGGAGCAAGTTCTGAAAGCAGCAAGAGAGAAGCAATTCACCATATAAAAGGGAAACAACATAAGACTAAGTACTGACTACTCAGCAGGCACCATAGAGGTGAGAAGGCAGTGGTATGACACATTTAAGATTCTGAAAGAGACAAACTGCTAGCCAAGAATTCATTATCTAGCAAAGCTCTCCTTGAAAACTGAGTGAGAGTTTAAAATTTTCACAAACAAACACTGAGAGAATTTGCTAACAAGAGACCAGCCCTGCAAGAAATACTAAAGGGAGTTTTAAAAGCTGAGAAAAAAAGAAAGGAGAGAGAAGTATGGAGAAGAGCACATAACTGAAGACTCATTATTAAGGGTAACTTGAAGGAAAAAAAAGAGAGAGGGGAAAAAAATAGGTCTAACAACTAAAAACCAAAGGATAAGATGGCTGGTTCAAGAACTCCTTCACGTAGTAACTTTAAATGTGAACGGATTAAACTCTCCAATTAAGATACAGATTAAAAAATATGACCCAGTGATATGCTGTTTACAAGAGAATCATCTTAGACCCTGTGACACAAAGAGACTGAAAGTGAAAGGATGGAAAAAATATTCCACACAAACTGCAATCAAAAGAAAGCTTGGGTAGCTACACTAATATCAGACAAAATAGACTTTAAATGCAAAGAGGTCATAAGAGACAAATAAGGACACTATATAGTAATAAAAGGGACAATACACCAAGAAGAAATAACAATCATAAATGTTTGTGCACCCAATCAAGGAGCTCCAAAATACATGAGAAAAACATTGGCTAAACTTAAGAGAGCAGTAGACACGCCTACAATAATTGTGGGAGACTTCAATATATCACTCTCTTCTACAGACAGAACAAGTAGACAGAAGGCCAATGAGGAAATTGAGGACCTAAACAATATGATAAATGAATTAGACTTAAGAGACATATATAAATTGTATACCCCAAGTACCAGGATATACATTCTTTGCTAGTGCCCATGGAACATTTTCCAGGATAGATCATATGCTGGGGCACAAAACAAGTCTTAATAAATTTAAAAATACTGAAATTATTCAAAGCACATTCTGACCATAATGGAATGCAACTAGGAATCAACAACCAACAAAGAACCAGATCTTTCACAAATATATGGAAGTTAAACAACACACTCCTAAACAACCAGTGGGTGAAAGAAGGAATTGCAAGAGAAACTGGTAAATATCTAGACACAAATGAAAATGAGAACACAACATATCAAAAGCTATGGGATGCAATGAAGGTAGTGCTGAGAGGGAAATTTATAGCTTTAAATGCATATATCAAAAAGCAAGAAAGAGCTAAAATCAAAGATCTAACTGAACTGAAGAGGCTAGAGAATGATCAGCAAACTAACCCTAAAGCAAATAGTAGAAAAGAAATAAAGATTAAAGCAGAAATAAATGAGCTGGAGAACAAAAAAAAAAAAAAAAGAGAGAAAATAAATAAAACCAAAAGTTGGGTCTTTGAGAAGATCAACAATATTGACAAACCCTTAGCTAGACTGACAAAGTAAAAAAGAGAGAAGACCCAAATAAACAGAATCAGAAATGAGAAGGGGATAATTACAACAGTTCCTGAAGAAATAAAATTAAAAAAAAAATCATAAGAGGATACTATCAAGAACTGTATGCCAACAAGCTAGACAATTTAGCAAAAATGGACAATTTCCTAGAAACACATGAACAACCCAGACTGACCCAAGAAGAAACAGAACACCTCAACAAACCAATCACAAGCAAAGAAATCCAATCAGTCAAAAAAAATCTGCCTACGAATAAAAGTCCAGGGCCAGATGGCTTCACAGGGAAATTCTACCAAACTTTCCAAAAAAGAATTGACACCATTCCTGCTCAAACTTTTTCAAGAAATTGAAGAAAAAGGAACACTACCTAACTCATTTTATGAAGCTAGTATCACTCTGATACCAAAACCAGATAAAGACACTACAAAAAAGGAAAACTACAGGTCAATCTCCCTAAAGAATATAGATGCAAAAATCCTAAACAAAATACGTGCAAATTGAATCCAAAGGCTCATTAAAAGAATTACAGGGGGAGAACCTAAGATGGCGGCTAGGAGAAACAAGGCAAAAAAAAACACCTCCATGAAAAATACTAGATAAAAGCCAGAGAGTGACCCAGAACACCAGTTCCAGCGATGCACCAGCTGGACAAGGTCTGCTAAATCCACAGGGACCGTGTACTTGGTGAAACCGGGAGTCTGTGTTCTAAAATGAGTGAGCGAACCTGCTGAATGTCCAGTAGCCATACTGTGGTGTGGGGAAACCATGGGCTGGCATTTGGAGGTGGACTAGTTCTTTCTTAAAAAAAAAAACTCAGGAGCGGCTGCAGATATGGCAGCAAGAACCACACAGTGAAGCACAGCGGGAACGGGCTGTGCGAACGCCTCATTATCTGGAGCGGAAGACAGCCTCTCGTGGACCCACTGCTAATTGTCTTGGAGTGGGGAGGCCAGAGGTGAGCCAAAAGGAGAAAAAAACCACGCCCACTGCAGCCATCTTCCCAGCGGTCTGGGAACGCTCCTGCCCAGTGCCAGAGCCCCAGACTGGAGCCTCACCAAGGGACCCAGTGTGACAGGAAGCGTTTCCCGCAACACTGCGCACACACAATATCAGGCGTGAACAGTGGCCTTTTGCGCACCTACAGGTGGTTGTCCCAAAGCTGGGAAGGCGAAGCTGTGCGAAAAAGGGGAGGTTAACACACTGCATTCAGCCATCCTTACAGCAGACTGAGAACGCCCCTGCACAGCCCGGCGGCCCAGGGCTTCCCTTGAGGGATGGCGCACTCTTATGACTTAGCACAGCCTTCCCCCAGCAGAGGCCCTGGAAGGGCACGGCTGGGAATAGGGACCCACTCAGAAATTCCAGGGACACTACACCAGTACGAAGGACTTGTGGGTCAGCGGCAAAGACAACCTGTGGCGAGACTGAAATGAAGGTTTAGACTCTTGCAACAGCCTTAAATCTCCAGGAACACCTGAGAGGTTTGATTATTAAAGCTGCCAGCCCTTCCTACCTAACCACTCAGACACATGCCCCACATTCAGGGCAGACAGCACCAACAACTCACCCAAACTTGGTGCACCAGTTGGACCCCACAAGAACCAGACCCCCACACACCACAAAGACAAAGTTGGGGAGAACTGACTTGAGGGGAATAGGTGACTCGTGGACACCATCTGCTGGTTAGTTAGAGAAAGTGTACACCACCAAGTTGTAGATCTGCCAAATTAGAGACTGGGGTTTGAATAATCCTTCATATCCTAAAAGAACACTATCAAGTAAAGCAAATGCCAAGAGCCCCGAAACAACAGAAAATTTTAAAGCATAAGAAAAAAACAGACGATATGGATAACCCAAACCCAAACACCCAAATCAAAAGATCAGAAGAGACACAGTACTTGGAGCAATTAATCAAAGAACTCAAGACAAACAACAAGAGCATGACACAGGATATAAAGGACATAAAGAAGAGCATGGCACAGGATATAAAGGACATGAAGAAGACCCTAGAAGAGCATAAAGAAGAAACTGCACGAGTAAATAAAAAAATAGAAGATCTTATGGAAATAAAAGAAACTGCTGACCAAATTAAAAATATTCTGTATACTCATAATACCAGACTAGAGGAAGCTGAATAACAACTCAGCGACCTCGAGAACCACAGAATGGAAAATGAAAGAACAAAAAAAAGAATGGGGAAAAAAATCAAAAAAATTGAAATGGATCGCAGGGATATGATAGATAAAATAAAACGTCTAAATATAAGACTCATTGGTGTCCCAGAAGGGGAAGAAAAGGGTAAAGGTCTAGAAAAAGTATTCAAAGAAATTATTGGGGAAAACTTCCCAAACCTTCTACACAATATAAATACACAAAGCATAAATGCCCAGCGAACTCCAAATAGAATAAATCCAAATAAACCCACTCCAAGACATATTCTGATCAGACTCTCAAATATTGAAGAGAAGGAGCAAGTTCTGAAAGCAGCAACAGAAAAGCAATTCACCACATACAAAGGAAACAACATAAGACTAAGTAGTGACTATTCAGCGGCCACCATGGAAGTGAGAAGGCAGTGGCATGACATATTTAAAATTCTGAGAAAGAAAAATTTCCAACCAAGAATACTTTATCCAGCAAAACTCTCCTTCACATTTGAGGGAGAGCTTAAACTTTTCACAAACAAATGCTGAGAGATTTTGCTAATAAGAGACCTGCCCTACTTCAGATACTAAAGGGAGCCTTACCAACAGAGAAACAAAGAAAGGAGAGAGAGATATAGAGAAAGTTAACAGACATATATAGAACATTACATCCCAAGACACCAGGACACACATTCTTCTCTAGTGATCATGGAACTTTCTCCAGAATAGACCATACGCTGGGACATAAAACAAGCCTCAATAAATTTTAAAAAGATGAAATTATTCAAAGCACATTCTCTGACCACAATGGAATACAAATAGAAGTCAATAACCATCAGAGACTTAGAAAATTCAAAAACAACTGGAGGTTAAAAATGAGGGGGAGGTGAAAACATTCCCGGTTAATCAAAAGATGAGAGACTTCATCACCAGTAGATCAGTCCTATAAGAAATGCTAAAGGGAATTTGTGCAGGCTGAAAGGAAGGGACACTAAACAATTGACTGAAACCACATGAAGAAATAAAGATTTCCAGTAGAGATCACATGGTAAATATAAATATCAATACTACTGTATTTTTGATTTGTAACTCCACTATTTACTTCCTACAGGATCTAAAATACATAAAGTGTAATGATAAATCAGTGGTTTTGGACTCAATGTGAAATATGTAATTTTTGACAAGAACTACATAAAGGTGGGGGAATGGAAGAGTATAGGGACATAGTTTATGTGTCCTATTGAAGTTAAGTTGGTATCAAAGAAAACAAGATTGTTAAAGACTTAAGATGTTAAATTTAAGCCCCATGGTTAACACAAACAAAGTATCAGAGAATATGACCACAGAGATGAAAAGTAGAGTATGGGTTACGAGAAGTGGGGGAAGGGGCAATGGGGAGTTAATAAAAAATGAGTGTAGGGTTTCTGTTAGGGGTGAAGGGAAATTTCTAGTAATGGATGGTGGGAAGGTGATAGCATTGCAACATTGTGAATGTGATTAATCCCACTAAATGGAATGCTTGGGAGGAGATGGAATGGGAAGATTTATGCTGCAGATATGTTTCCACAACTGAAAAAAAAGACAGTCTAAATAGATAATGATAATCAAATGCCATAGATGATCCTGGACGAGATCTAAGAATAGAGGAGAAAAGTCTCAAAAGGACACAATTGGGACATAAGGAAAAAAATGAAATATACAATGTAAGCTTTATATAAATATTAAATTTCTTGAGCTTCTTAACTACACTTAATGTGATTACATAAATGAATATTCTTGTTCATAAGAAATGTATATGTGAATTATATTATTTGTTCAAGGATGTGTGCAACTTGCTCTCATATGTTCAGAAGACAGAGAAATAGATGATGGATGATAGGGAGGAGGGAGTGAGGGAGGGAAAGAAAGAAATGGTAAAGTGACAAAATATTAAAGCTGGTAGATCGGGGTATCAGTGGAGGGGGGTTGAGGTATGCTGGAGTTCTATGTATGGGGTTTGTATTATTTTTGCAACTATTCCTGTTAAGTTTGAGTTTATTTCAAAATAAAAAATTTAATTTAATTTAATTTAATTTAAAAAAAAGAATTATACAGCTCAACCAAGGGGGCTCATTCCTGGGATGCAAGGGTGGTTCAACATAAGAAAATCCATTAATGTAATTCAACATACTAACAAATCAAACGGAAAAAATCAAATGATCATCTCAATGGATGCTGAAAAAGCATTCAACAAAATCCCTTTTTGATAAAAACACTTCAGAATGTAGGAATTGAAGGAACCTTCCTCAATATGACAAAGACCATATATGAAAAACCCACAGCCAGCATAGTACTCAATGGTGAGAAATTGAAAGCCTTTCCCCTAAGATCGGGAACAAGACAAGGATGCCCGCTGTCACTACTGTTATTCAACATGGTGCTAGAAGTTCTAGCCAGAGAAATTCGCCAAGACAGAGATATAAAAGGTATCCGAATGGGAAAGGAAGAAGTTAAACTGTCATTATTTGCAGATGATATGATCTTATATTTGAAAAATCCTGTAACCCATAGCATCCTTTGAAATTAGTTCTATAGCTATTTGTTAAATAGTAATTTGAAAGCTATACTTTTTGTATATATGTTGTATTTCACAATAAGGAAATAACTGAAACTATGGTATTATAACTCAATAACTTTGGAAATTTCCTATATATCTACTTGTTTAATCATACTTTGAAAGATATCACCTTTTTGTATATATGTTATATTTCATAACAAGGAAATAAGTGAAACTGTGGAATTGTAACCTATAATATTCTTTGAAATTTGGTCACTAACTACTTGTTAAATTGCACTTGGAAAGTTGCCACTTTTATGTATATATGTTATATTCTACAATTTTTAAAAAAACAGTAAAAAAAAAAAAAGATTAAATGCTTTCCCTCAAGGTCAAAAACAAGACAAGGATGTCGATTCTTGCCACTTCTATTCAATACTCTACTGGAAGTTCTAGCCAGAACAATTGGGCAAGAAAAAGAAATAAAAGGCATCAAATAAAACTATCTCTAGTCCCCAATGAAGGGAAAAAAAAAAAAAAAAGCAAGTGGCACTCTCATGTACCACTGGTGAGTTTATAAACTGATGTAATCTTTCTGGAATGCAATTTAGCGATATGAATCAAAAGCCCCCAAAAAGCACATACTCTTTAACCTAACAATTTCATAATTTTTGTCTTATGGAAATAATCAGACAACTGAACAAAAATTAAAATATTCAAAAAAGGAAAAAGATGGAAACAACTTAATGGCCCATATTAGGAAACTGGTAAAATATCCACAGAATAGATAACATATAAAAGCCATTTAAGGGAGGCGGGGCAAGATGGCAGACTGGTGAGCTGTAAGTTTTAGTTACTCCTCCAGGAAAATAGCTAAAAAGCCAGGAACTGCGTGGACTGGACACCACAGAGCAATCTGTCTTTGGGCATACTTCATACAACACTCATGAAAATGTCGAACTGCTGAGATCAGCGAAATCGGTAAGTTTTTGCGGCCAGGGGACCCGCGCCCCTCCCGGCCAGGCTCAGTCCCGTGGGAGGAGGGGCTGCCAGCTCCGGGAAGGAGAAGGGAGAACTGCAGTGGTAGCCCTTCTCGGAAACTCATTCTACTGATTCAAACTCCAACCATAGATAGACTGAGACCAGACACCAGAGAATCTGAGAGCTGCCAGCCCAGCAGAGAGGAGACAGGCATAGAAAAAAAAAAATAACACGAAAAACTCCAAAATAAAAGCAGAGGATTTTTGGAGTTCTGGTGAACACAGAAAGGGGAAGGGCGGAGCTCAGGCCTTGAGGCGCATATGCAAATCCCGAAGAAAAGCTGATCTCTGCCCTGTGGACCTTTCCTTAATGGCCCTGGTTGCTTTGTCTATTAGCATTTCAATAACCCATTAGATCTCTGAGGAGGGCCCTTTTTTTTTCTTTTTTTTTTTTAATCCTTTTTTCTTTTTCTAAAACAATTACTCTAAGAAGCCCAATACAGAAAGCTTCAAAGAATTGCAATTTGGGCACGTCAAGTCAAGAGCAGAACTAAGAGAGCTCTGAGACAAAAGGCAATAATCCAGTGGCTGAGAAAATTCACTAAACACCACAACTTCCCAAGAAAAGGGGGGTGTCCGCTCACAGCCACCATCCTGGTGGACAGGAAACACTCCTGCCCATCGCCAGCCCCATAGCCCAGAGCTGCCCCAGACAACCCAGTGTGACGGAAGTGCTTCAAATAACAGGCACACACCACAAAACTGGGCATGGACATTAGCCTTCCCTGCAACCTCAGCTGATTGTCCCAGAGCTGGGAAGGTGGAGCAGTGTGAATTAACAAAGCCCCATTCAGCCATCATTTCAGCAGACTGGGAGCCTCCCTACACAGCCCAGCAGCCCAGAACTGCCCTGGGGGGACGGCACTCACCTGTGACATAGCACAGTCATCCCTCAACAGAGGACCCGGGGTGCACGGCCTGGAAGAGGGGCCCACTTGCAAGTCTCAGGAGCCATACGCCAATACCAAAGACTTGTGGGTCAGTGGCAGAGACAAACTGTGGCAGGACTGAACTGAAGGATTAGACTATTGCAGCAGCTTTAAAACTCTAGGATCATCAGGGAGATTTGATTGTTAGGGCCACCACCCCTCTCCGACTGCCCAGAAACACGCCCCACATACAGGGCAGGCAACACCAACTACACACGCAAGCTTGGTACACCAATTGGGCCCCACAAGACTCACTCCCCCAATCACCAAAAAAAAGGCTAAGCAGGGGAGAACTGCCTTGTGGAGAACAGGTGGCTCGTGGACGCCACCTGCTGGTTAGTTAGACAAAGTGTACTCCACGAAGCTGTAGATCTGATAAATTAGAGATAAGGACTTCAATAGGTCTACAAACCCTAAAAGAACCCTATCAAGTTCAGCAAATGCCACGAGGCCAAAAACAACAGAAAATTATAAAGCATATGAAAAAACCAGACGATATGGATAACCCAAGCCCAAGCACCCAAATCAAAAGACCAGAAGAGACACAGCACCTACAGCAGCTACTCAAAGAACTAAAGATGAACAATGAGACCATAGTACGGGATATGAAGGAAATCAAGAAGAAGACTCTAGAAGAGCATAAAGAAGACATTGCAAGACTAAATAAAAAAATGGATGATCTTATGGAAATTAAAGAAACTGTTGACCAAATTAAAAAGATTCTGGACACTCATAGTACAAGACTAGAGGAAGTTGAACAACGAATCAGTGACCTGGAAGATGACAGAATGGAAAATGAAAGCATAAAAGAAAGAATGGGGAAAAAAATTGAAAAAATCGAAATGGACCTCAGGGATATGATAGATAATATGAAACGTCCAAATATAAGACTCATTGGTGTCCCAGAAGGGGAAGAAAAGGGTAAAGGTCTAGGAAGAGTATTCAAAGAAATTGTTGGGGAAAACTTCCCAAATCTTCAAAACAACATAAATACACAAATCATAAATGCTCAGCGAACTCCAAATAGAATAAATCCAAATAAACCCACTCCGAGACATATACTGATCACACTGTCAAACACAGAAGAGAAGGAGCAAGTTCTGAAAGCAGCAAGAGAAAAGCAATTCACCACATACAAAGGAAACAGCATAAGACTAAGTAGTGACTACTCAGCAGCCACCATGGAGGCAAGAAGGCAGTGGCACGATATATTTAAAATTCAGAGTGAGAAAAATTTCCAGCCAAGAATACTTTATCCAGCAAAGCTCTCCTTCAAATTTGAGGGAGAGCTTAAATTTTTCACAGACAAACAAATGCTGAGAGAATTTGCTAACAAGAGACCTGCCCTACTGGAGATACTAAAGGGAGCCCTACAGACAGAGAAACAAAGACAGAACAGAGAGACCTGGAGAAAGGTTCAATACTAAAGAGATTCGATATGGGTACAATAAAGGATATTAATAGAGAGAGGGAAAAATATGGCAAACATAAACCAAAGGATAAGATGGCCGATTCAAGAAATGCCTTCATGGTTTTAACGTTGAATGTAAATGGATTAAACTCCCCAATTAAAAGATACAGATTCGCAGAATGGATCAAAAAAAATGAACCATCAATATGTTGCATACAAGAGACTCATCTTAGACACAGGGACACAAAGAAACTGAAAGTGAAAGGATGGAAAAAAATATTTCATGCAAGCCACAGCCAAAAGAAAGCAGGTGTAGCAATATTAATCTCAGATAAAATAGACTTCAAATGCAGGGATGTTTTGAGAGACAAAGAAGGCCACTACATACTAATAAAAGGGGCAATTCAGCAAGAAGAAATAACAATCGTAAATGTCTATGCACCCAATCAAGGTGCCACAAAATACATGAGAGAAACACTGGAAAAACTAAAGGAAGCAATTGATGTTTCCACAATAATTGTGGGAGACTTTAACACATCACTCTCTCCTATAGATAGATCAACCAGACAGAAGACCAATAAGGAAATTGAAAACCTAAACAATCTGATAAATGAATTAGATTTAACAGACATATACAGGACATTACATCCCAAATCACCAGGATACACATACTTTTCTAGTGCTCATGGAACTTTCTCCAGAATAGATCATATGCTGGGACATAAAACAAGCCTCAATAAATTTAAAAAGATTGAAATTATTCAAAGCACATTCACTGACCACAATGGAATACAATTAGAAGTCAATAACCATCAGAGACTTAGAAAATTCACAAATACCTGGAGGTTAAACAACACACTCCTAAACAATCAGTGGGTTAAAGAAGAAATAGCAAGAGAAATTACTAAATATATAGAGACGAATGAAAATGAGAACACAACATACCAAAACCTATGGGATGCAGCAAAAGCAGTGCTAAGGGGGAAATTTATAGCACTAAACGCATATATTAAAAAGGAAGAAAGAGCCAAAATCAAAGAACTAATGGATCAACTGAAGAAGCTAGAAAATGAACAGCAAACCAATTCTAAACCAAGTACAAGGAAAGAAATAACAAGGATTAAAGCAGAAATAAATGACATAGAGAACAAAAAAACAATAGAGAGGATAAATATCACCAAAAGTTGGTTCTTTAAGATCAACAAGATTGACAAGCCCCTAGCTAGACTGACAAAATCAAAAAGAGAGAAGACCCATATAAACAAAATAATGAATGAAAAAGGTGACATAACTGCAGATCCTGAAGAAATTAAAAAAATTATAAGAGGATATTATGAACAACTGTATGGCAACAAACTGGATAATGTAGAAGAAATGGACAATTTCCTGGAAACATATGAACAACCTAGACTGACCAGAGAAGAAATAGAAGACCTCAACCAACCAATCACAAGCAAAGAGATCCAATCAGTCATCAAAAATCTTCCCACAAATAAATGCCCAGGGCCAGATGGCTTCACAGGGGAATTCTACCAAACTTTCCAGAAAGAACTGACACCAATCTTACTCAAACTCTTTCAAAACATTGAAAAAAATGGAACACTACCTAACTCATTTTATGAAGCTAACATCAATCTAATACCAAAACCAGGCAAAGATGCTACAAAAAAGGAAAACTACCGGCCAATCTCCCTAATGAATATAGATGCAAAAATCCTCAACAAAATACTTGCAAATCGAATCCAAAGACACATTAAAAAAATCATACACCATGACCAAGTGGGGTTCATTCCAGGCATGCAAGGATGGTTCAACATAAGAAAAACAATCAATGTATTACAACACATTAACAAGTCAAAAGGGAAAAATCAATTGATCATCTCAATAGATGCTGAAAAAGCATTTGACAAAATCCAACATCCGTTTTTGATAAAAACACTTCAAAAGGTAGGAATTGAAGGAAACTTCCTCAACATGATAAAGAGCATATATGAAAAACCCACAGCCAGCATAGTACTCAATGGTGAGAGACTGAAAGCCTTCCCTGTAAGATCAGGAACAAGACAAGGATGCCCACTGTCACCACTGTTATTCAACATTGTGCTGGAAGTGCTAGCCAGGGCAATCCGGCAAGACAAAGAAATGAAAGGCATCCAAATTGGAAAAGAAGAAGTAAAACTGTCATTGTTTGCAGATGATATGATCTTATATCTAGAAAACCCTGAGAAATCAACGATACACCTGCTAGAGCTAATAAACAAATTTAGCAAAGTAGCGGGATACAAGATTAATGCACATAAGTCAGTAATGTTTCTATATGCTAGAAATGAACAAACTGAAGAGACACTCAAGAAAAAGATACCATTTTCAATAGCAACTAAAAAAATCAAGTACCTAGGAATCAACTTAACCAAAGATGTAAAAGACCTATACAAAGAAAACTACATAACTCTACTAAAAGAAATAGAAGGGGACCTTAAAAGATGGAAAAATATTCCATGTTCATGGATAGGAAGGCTAAATGTCATTAAGATGTCAATTCTACCCAAACTCATCTACAGATTCAATGCAATCCCAATCAAAATTCCAACAACCTACTTTGCAGACTTGGAAAAGCTAGTTATCAAATTTATTTGGAAAGGGAAGATGCCTCGAATTGCTAAAGACACTCTAAAAAAGAAAAACGAAGTGGGAGGACTTACACTCCCTGACTTTGAAGCTTATTATAAAGCCACAGTTGCCAAAACAGCATGGTACTGGCACAAAGATAGACATATAGATCAATGGAATCGAATTGAGAATTCAGAGATAGACCCTCAGATCTATGGCCGACTGATCTTTGATAAGGCCCCCAAAGTCACTGAACTGAGCCATAATGGTCTTTTCAACAAATGGGGCTGGGAGAGTTGGATATCCATATCCAAAAGAATGAAAGAGGGCCCCTACCTCACCCCCTACACAAAAATTAACTCAAAATGGACCAAAGATCTCAATATAAAAGAAAGTACCATAAAACTCCTAGAAGATAATGTAGGAAAACATCTTCAAGACCTTGTATTAGGCGGCCACTTCCTAGACTTTACACCCAAAGCACAAGCAACAAAAGAGAAAATAGATAAATGGGAACTCCTCAAGCTTAGAAGTTTCTGCACCTCAAAGGAATTTCTCAAAAAGGTAAAGAGGCAGCCAACTCAATGGGAAAAAATTTTTGGAAACCATGTATCTGACAAAAGACTGATATCTTGCATATACAAAGAAATCCTACAACTCAATGACAATAGTACAGACGGCCCAATTATAAAATGGGCAAAAGATATGAAAAGACAGTTCTCTGAAGAGGAAATACAAATGGCCAAGAAACACATGAAAAAATGTTCAGCTTCACTAGCTATTAGAGAGATGCAAATTAAGACCACAATGAGATACCATCTAACACCGGTTAGAATGGCTGCCATTAAACAAACAGGAAACTACAAATGCTGGAGGGGATGTGGAGAAATTGGAACTCTTATTCATTGTTGGTGGGACTGTATAATGGTTCAGCCACTCTGGAAGTCAGTCTGGCAGTTCCTTAGAAAACTAGACATAGAGCTACCATTCGATCCAGCGATTGCACTTCTCGGTATATACCCGGAAGATCGGAAAGCAGTGACACGAACAGATATCTGCACGCCAATGTTCATAGCAGCATTATTCACAATTGCCAAGAGATGGAAACAACCCAAATGTCCTTCAACAGATGAGTGGATAAATAAAATGTGGTATATACACACGATGGAATACTACGCGGCAGTAAGAAGGAACGATCTGGTGAAACATATGACAACATGGATGAACCTTGAAGACATAATGCTGAGCGAAATAAGCCAGGCACAAAAAGAGAAATATTATATGCTACCACTAATGTGAACTTTTAAAAATGTAAAACAAATGGTTTATAATGTAGAATGTAGGGGAACTAGCAGTAGAGAGCAATTAAGGAAGGAGGAACAATAATCCAAGAAGAACAGATAAGCTAACGTTCTGGGGATGCCCAGAAATGACTATGGTCTGTTAATTTCTGATGGATATAGTAGGAACAAGTTCACAGAAATGTTGCTATATTATGTAACTTTCTTGGGGTAAAGTAGGAACATGTTGGAAGTTACGCAGTTATCTTAGGTTAGTTGTCTTTTTCTTACCCCCTTGTTATGGTCTCTTTGAAATGTTCTTTTATTGTATGTTTGTTTTCTTTTTAACTTTTTTTTTTCATACAGTTGATTTAAAAAAGAAGGGAAAGTTAAAAAAAGAAAAACAAGGAAAAAAAAAAATGATGTAGTGCCCCCTTGAGGAGCCTGTGGAGAATGCAGGGGTATTCGCCTACCCCACCTCCATGGTTGCTAACATGACCACAGACATAGGGGACTGGTGGTTTGATGGGTTGAGCCCTCTACCATAAGTTTTACCCTTGGGAAGACGGTTGCTGCAAAGGAGAGGCTAGGCCTCCCTATATTTGTGCCTAAGAGTCTCCTCCTGAATGCCTCTTTGTTGCTCAGATGTGGCCCTCTCTCTCTGGCTAAGCCAACTTGAAAGGTGAAATCACTGCCCTCCCCTCTACGTGGGATCAGACACCCAGGGGAGTGAATCTCCCTGGCAACGTGGAATATGACTCCCGGGGAGGAATGTAGACCCGGCATCGTGGGACGGAGAACATCTTCTTGACCAAAAGGGGGATGTGAAAGGAAATGAAAGAAGCTTCAGTGGCAGAGAGATTCCTAAACGAGCCGAGAGATCACTCTGGTGGGCACTCTTACGCACACTTTAGACAACCCTTTTTAGGTTCTAAAGAATTGGGGTAGCTGGTGGTGGATACCTGAAACTATCAAACTACAACCCAGAACCCATGAATCTCGAAGACAGTTGTATAAAAATGTAGCTTATGAGGGGTGACAATGGGATTGGGAAAGCCATAAGGACCAAACTCCACTTTGTCTAGTTTATGGATGGATGTGTAGAAAAGTAGGGAAGGAAACAAACAGACAAAGGTACCCAGTGTTCTTTTTTACTTCAATTGCTCTTTTTCACTCTAATTATTATTCTTGTTATTTTTGTGTGTGTGCTAATGAAGGTGTCAGGGATTGATTTAGGTGATGAATGTACAACTATGTAATGGTACTGTAAACAATCGAAAGTACAATTTGTTTTGTATGACTGCGTGGTATGTGAATATATCTCAATAAAATGATGATTAAAAAAAAAAAGCCATTTAAAATGATGCTGTAGAGGTTATCAAGACAAGACATTCACCATAGAGATTAAGCTGAATAGTAAGTTACAAAACAGTATGACCTCATTTTTAATTAGGAAAAAAAAACCTAATATACATTTTGTTACATTACATATGTACAGATTTGGGTATATACCAGATGTCTTCCTATGCAAAATTTTGCTGACAATCTCTAGGATATTTCTTAATATTTTATTGAGATATAAGTCACATACCATATAATTCACTCATTTAAAGTATACAATTCAATGTTTTTAGCATTCACAGATATGTATCAATTAATGTAGAACATTTCACCACCTCAAAATGAAATCCCATACCCTTTATCTATCACTCCACTAGTCTATTATACTCTCCTTTCCTCTCCGTTCCCCTCCCTGCCCCAAGCAACCACTAATCTACCTTCTGTCTCTATGAATTTTTCTATTCTAGACTTTTATATGAGTAGAATCATATTATGTGGTTGTGCCAGTTTGCATATATTATGTCCCCCAAAAAGCCATGTTCTTTAATGCAATCTTGTGGGGGCAGAATTATTAGTTTTTTGATTACAGTGGAACCTTGGGGACATGACTCACCCAACAGTGGGTGATACTTTTGATTAGATATTTCCATGGAGGTATGGCCCTGCCCATTCAGGGTGGGTTTTTATTAGTTCATTAGAGTATTTAAAAGAAAGGCTAAGAGCCAACATAGACCCAGATGCTTGCTGATGCTTAGAGATGCTTAGAGATTATGAGATGTGGACAGAAGGACGTTTGGAGATGCTAAACTAAGAGATGAAGCCCAGAGTTTGCTCCAGAGAAGCTAAGAGAGGACCCCCAGATGCTTAGAGAGAAACGCCCTGGGAGAAAGAAGCCAGGACACACAGGAGCAGAGAGAAAGAAGCTGAAACACAACCCGGGACCAGTCACATGCCTTCCCCGCTGACAGAGGTGTTCCAGATACCATTGGCCATTCTTCAGTGAAGGTATCCTCTTGTTGATGCCTTAGTTTGGATACTTTTATGGCCTTAGAACTGCAAATTTGTAACATAATAAATCCCCTTTTATAAAAGTCAATCCATTTCTGGTATTTTGCATAATGGCAGCATTAGCAAACCAGACCAGTGGTCTTTTGTGACTGGCTTCTTTCTCTTAGCATAATATTTTCTAGGTTCATCTACTTTACAGCATGTAGTATTTCATTCTTTTTTATTGCCAAATAATATTTCATTGTTTGGATACACTACATTTTGTTTATCCATTCCTCTGTTAGTGGATATTCAGATTGTTTCTACCTTATGGCTTTTATGAGTAATGCTTCTATAAATATTCACACGAAATTCTGTGGGGACATATATCTTCAATTCTCTTGGGTATATTTCCAGATGTCGAATTGCTGGTTCATGTTTTAATTGTTTGAGGAACTAACTAAACAGGGTATTTTCCAAAATGACTGTACCATTTTACATTCCTATCAGCTGTATATAAGGGTTCCTATTTCTCCACATTTCACCAATACTTTTGTTATCTGACTTTTTGGTAATAGTCATCCTAGGGGGTATGAAGTGGTATCTTGCGGTTTTGATTTCCATTTCCCTGATGACTAATGATATCATGTATGTTTTCAAGTGCTTATTGATCTAGGCTATTTTTTTCTTTTATCTGTATTTTCTAATTTTTCTGTAATGAGTATTATGGCTTACGTATTTTTTAATGTATTTTTTAAAAGATACTTTGACAAGCCAAAACATTTCACCTCAAGTTATATTTCAAATTCTTTATTGTATACTGGATGGATTTAAGTAATAACATATTTAGAAGAGTATCACTAGATACTAGATATTATTTTGATAATTTTCTTCCCAGTTATAATGTGTATTGTATATTGAAGCTCCTCATACTTTGCTTTATAAAATGATCCCCCTGTATCATGTAGTTCTGGTGGAGCTGTTACTCACAGAGCCCAACTGTGCACAGCAGCAAAAGTGGGCCCATGACCTAGGCCTGTTCACCTAATGGTACCCCACTTCCTTCTCCACAGTGGCCTAAGCATGTGGGCTAGGCGGGGTTAACCAAAGCTCCTCCACAGAATCTGAAACATAAATGCTAAAAAAGAAGAGTTCCCTCTCTTCTTCTGAAATAAGCATAATAAAGTCAATGTAGGCCATTATGCCATGATATAGAGAGAGCCAAGAGAAGGAAAGAGACAGAACCCTGACACCATCATTTGATCCCCTATTTCCAGATGTGTCTGAAGCCAGAGTAATCCAGATTTTTCAGTTACATGAGACAATACATTCTACTTTTTGTCTTAAGCTGTTTTGAGTAGGTTTCTATCACTTACAACCATAAAAGGTCTAATATGACACAGACAAGGCAAAAAGTAACTTCACATCAAAAAATGTTCTCATAAGAGAAATGCAAAATGAGAAATTAATTAAAGATGTAAACATTTGAATATAATTTTAATGATATTCCATAAAAGGTTGATCTCTTCCATATCTGAAAGTCCCTTTGCAGCAACATGTGACACAATTGATCAATTTTTCCTTCTTGAAACACTTAGTTCACTTAACTTCCAGATGATCAGGATAAATGTTAGCTTTCTTGCTTTCTTGCTGGCCATTCTTTTTTTAATTTCCTTTGCTGCTTTCTCCTCTTCCCCTTCTCTATACTGAAGAAGCCCTGTGTTCAGACCTTTGTCTTCAATAGTCTCTATCCATCTACTCACTATACAATCTCATGTAATCCCACTGCTTTAAAATAAATTTAATGTGAAATGACTCCAAAATTTATATTTTCAACCCTAAGCTTTCCCCTGAGCTTCAGACTATTTATCAAGCTACCTATCCAGTATCTCAAATTGGACGTTTACATGCCCATCAACTTTAACATTTTCAAAGCATAATTCTTGCGTCTGCCACAAAATCCTGCACTTTCCCAAGAGCTTCTCTTCTTATTAAATGGCACAGCCATTAACCCAACTAAAGAAGCTAAACACCAACAAGTCATCTTTAACTTCTTCCCTGCCCCCATATCCTAATTAAGTAAGTCTTGATGACTGTTCCTTCAAAATATATTCTACATCCAGCCACTTTTCTCTATCTCCAGTACCATTGCCCTGGCTCAAATCACCATCATTTGGCCTGAACTACTGTGACAAGTACCAAATTGGTCTGCCTGCTTCTACTCTTCCCTTCTTCAGTCCACCCAGCAGCCAGAATAAACTTTAAAATATGTTAAGTGGGGTCATACAAGTTGCCTCAAGCCCTCCAATGGCTCCTCACTGACATGTAAAATACATAACTCTCACTCCAGCCTTTAAAGCTCCACAGGATCTGGCTCCTGCTTTATTTCTGACGTCATGCCCTACCACTCTTCCCCTGGCTTACTCTCCTCCGTCTATGCTGGTTATCTCGCTGATCCTTGAACATACCTCACTTGCTCCTACCTCCAGCCGGAATGCTCCTCCCCCAAATATTCACATGGCTGGATCCTTCTTTTTATATGGAGACTCAAGACCATTTCTCCTATTAAATATCACCTCCTTAGAGAGGCTATGAACACCTTGTTGAACTTGTCCTCCCCTACCCAAATCACTCTTTCCCTTTCTCCTCTTACTATTTTTCTTCATAACATGTATCATTATCTGACATTATGTATTTATTTACTGTCTTTTTCCCCCCACTAAACTACGAGCCTCAAGCCCCAAGAAGGCAGGAATCATGTCTATCTGTCTTTGCTGCTATTTCTCAAGAGCCTAGAACAGCGTTTGGCACATATGGTTGTTGAAGAAAGGGTGGGGGTGGGGAGGATAACTGTAAATTGGTAAAATCCTTTCAATATGAATCATGACAATTCATGATTCATATATATAAAGCCACAAAAAAAAGTGTTATCAACTGCAGAATGGCTACTGGGCTGCATGGACATGTTCAGACAGCCTATTTCAATTCTTTCCCACATGTTTCAGCCCAGTCACATACCTGACCTCCCCTGCCCCTAACGCCAGGCCATCAGAGGAGAGTCTGCCCATTGTTTATTCCTCTCCCCCTGGGATGCTATGTCAGAAGCGGAAATATGTTGCTCACTGTCTAATTTCTCCTAAATATCCAAACAAAATAGTGGTAGTACAATTATCATTGGTTCAACTGCTTTATGTTACTTTAGGGAAACAACTTTTAATATAGAAAATTGTACATATGACTAGGAAGACTGTATCTGATGTAAGGTACATTTTAAGTGAAAGTATACTTGCTAACCATCTTGTTGTTCAAGATAACTTTTACATACTCTTTTTTTCCAAAGGAAAGAAAATCAGTTAATATCCCATAAGAAAATTCCGAATACATAAACTGAAACTTTGCTTTTCCTATTCTCCAAAGTTAGAGAATCACAGCAAAAATCTATACAAGAGTCTTAAAGATGACTACACTGATAATTTACACTAACAAAATGAATTAAATGTTAATGAAGCAAAGTCTATATCTGCTTATAGCTACTAATGCATGTTAAAAGATTCTGTATTAGATGTGGCCCTGTCTCTCTAGCTAAGCCAACTTGAAAGGTGAAATCACTGCCCTCTCCCCTACGTGGGATCAGACTCCCAGGGGAGTGAATCTCCCTGGCAACGTGGAATATGACTCCCGGGGAGGAATGTAGACCTGGCATCATGGGGCGGAGAACATCTTCTTGACCAAAAGGGGGATGTGAAAGGAAATGAAATAAGCTTCAGTGGCAGAGAGATTCCAAAAGGAGCCGAGAGGTCACTCTGGTGGGCACTCTTACGCACACTTTAGACAACCCTTTTTAGGTTCTAAAGAATTGGGGTAGGCGGTGGTGGATACCTGAAACTATCAAACTACAACCCAGAACCCATGAATCTCGAAGACAGTTGTATAAAAATGTAGCTTATGAGGGGTGACAATGGGATTGGGAAAGCCATAAGGACCACACTCCACTTTGTCTAGTTTATGGATGGATGAGTAGAAAAATAGGGGAAGGAAACAAACAGACAAAGGTACCCAGTGTTCTTTTTTACTTCAATTGCTCTTTTTCACTCTAATTATTATTCTTGTTATTTTTGTGTGTGTGCTAATGAAGGTGTCAGGGATTGATTTGGGTGATGAATGTACCACTATGTAATGGTACTGTAAACAATCGAAAGTACGATTTGTTTTGTATGACTGCGTGGTATGTGAATATATCTCAATAAAATGAAGATTAAAAAAAAAAAAAAAGATTCTGTATTATACTAATGCATGTTAAAAGACTGTATTATAACCAAAAAGAGAAAAGAGATAATTTATATATATATTTATTTATATAAGAATGAAGAATATACTTTATTCTTTAGAAGTATAATGGGAAGCATATGAACTATTTGTCTGACTCTCAAGAAGCCCTTCATACTCCCCCTTACCCACTGTGGTGGGCCCCCAGCAGCCAGTTCACACAATATCATGCTTGCCTCTTCTGGTCACCACTGACCAAACCACTAGTGGATATCTGACTCAGTAACGCCAGAGGTCCTTCCCAAGGAGTTTAAAATTGTAGCTGACACCGGCAGGAGGACCCGTCAGGCTGCCCCCTCCCATCCTTCACACCTCTCTCTGTATCCAGGCTGGTCACACTGACATGGAGCCCAAGATGATGAGACAGGTCACGTTCTGCCATGAAGGCTAGAGAACTGAAGAGGATGTGCAGAGAGGGAGTATTAAACTAAGTGTGCAGAGACAAAGATGAGAGCTGGACACCAAATACTACTTCAGTTCTTGGTGGCTGTGCTGGTTTGAATGTATTATGCCCCCCAGAAAAAGCAATATTCTTTGATGCAATCTTGTGGGGCAGACATATTAATGGGGATTAAGTTGGAACATTTGAATTAGGTTGTTTGTATGGAAATGTGCCCCACCCAACTGTAGGTGATAACTGATGAGATATTTCTATGAAGGCATGGCCCCACCGATTCAGGGTGGGCCTAGATCAGTGGCAGTGGAGGGTGGAGCACATTTCCAGGGAATTGGGGAGAGCCTGGCTGCCACCACACTGTTCTGAAGGGGCTGAGTGTTTACCCCGGAGACGGAAGGGAATCCGGGTGCTGCCCCAATGTTTGAGGAGGGTGGGGCCGAGAAGGTGGTCTCCCCAGTGTATGGCTATGTTGGAGAACTAACCCCAGCATTTAGAGAGGAAAGGTCTGCCGAAAAGGCCCTTAGGAAGGGTTAGACTCCCGCTCTCTCAAACCCCAAGGATGCAACGTCGTTCTGGAAATGACTCTCAGACTTTGAAATGTAATGGAGTTTGTCCTGCAGGTTTTAGGAATTGTTTCGGTCCTGTGAACCATTTTCTTTTCAGTTTTTCCTTATGGCAATGGGAATGTTTATCCTATGAATGTCCCTCCTTTGTATATTGGAAGCACATAACTTATTTTAAGTTTACAGGTCCACAAAGCCAGAGGGGAATTTTGCTTTTGGACAGACCACATCTGTAACTGATTTAATGGGATCCTGTACTTAACTACTGTTACTGAAATGATTTAAGTTGTTGTGAGATTGTGATGGATGAATGTATTTTGTATTTGGAAAGAATATGTTTTCTTGGGGTCCAGGAGGTGGAATGTGCTGGTCTGAATGTATTATGGCCCCAAGAAAAAGCCATATTCTTTGCTGCAATCTTGTGGGGCAGACATATTAGTGGGGATTACATTGGAACATTTGGATTAGGTTGTTTGCATGGAAATGTGCCCCACCCAACTGTAGGTGGTAACTCTGATGAGATATTTCCATGGAGGTGTGGCCCCACCCATTCAGGGGGGGGCCTAGATCAGTGGCAGTGGAGCCATATAAATGGGCTGACAAACAGAAGGAACTCAGTGCAGCTGCAGCTGTGAGCAACGTTTTGAAGAGGAGCTACAGCCAAGAGGGACACTTTGAAGAAAGCACAGGAGCTGCAGATGAGAGACAGTTTGAAGATGGCCATTGAAACCAGACTCTTGCTCCAGAGAAGCTAAGCGAGGACAAATACCCCAAATGCAACTATGAGTGACATTTTTGAGGAACTGCAGCCTAGAGAGGAACATCCTGGGAGAAAGCCATTTTGAAACCAGAACTTTGGAGCAGACGCCAGCCACGTGCCTTCCCAGCTAACAGAGGTTTTCCGAACACCATTGGCCATCCTCCAGTGAAGGTACTCGATTGCTGATGCGTTACCTTGGACACTTTATGGCCTTGAGACTATAACTGTGTAACCAAATAAACCCCCATTTATAAAAGCCAGTCCATTTCTGGTGTTTTGCATTCCGGCAGCATTAGCAAACTAGAACAGTAGTTTTCCAGTTTGTGGGCCTAGATCTTTCTAAGACCCTATTAAATCCCTATTCTTGAAATCCTTGAGACATCCCTGTTATCTTGATATTAAATTCCATTTTTTTAAGGTAACCTAAGCTGGTTTCTGTTACCTACCATCAAAGTTGCCTATATAATAAGCTAGATACAGTAAAGCAATTATAACATTTTTCTCTAGAAGTTGTACTATTTATTTTCTGGCATAATCTTTCACCATAGCTAGAAAAAATCCATTGGTACAAGATGACAATATGAATGTAATTTGAAGGGAAGCCAATTCAAAAATCAGAACCTCAAGCAGAGAAAAATATTGAAAAACTTTTCCAAAACAACTCGAGTTTAATGTCCCTTTAGGAATCATTTCATGGAGGATGGATAGCAAGCTACTTCTGAACAGTATCTGTGTAATCACACATTTTCCTGAGTAAATCCAAAGGAAAAAAATGAAGCCAAAGAAAACAGTGATTTATTCAGTAAAGCCAAGTAACTCTCCAGCAAGTACCAAAACAAATTTATTACAGTACCCAGAAAAGTAGGAGGGTGGAAAACTTTCTGGAGACAGCAATTTCGCAGCTGTTAAAAAGGAGCAACTTGGCAGCAATGTACGATAATGCTACCATACCCATTAGATTACTTCATTCAATAGCACTTTTCTAGGTTAACTATTTCATACTTTGCATAAACAAAAACAATTACAAATCCATGCCAGTAAATTGAAAATGCATTACAAAACTTATAAATACTTACATTTTTTGCTGTCATGTCAAACTGTATTCAAGATTCTGAAAAGCCATTAAAAAATCCTTCCTCTTCTAAAATCCTTTAAGAGAGCATCCTGTTAAATGACAGAAAAAAAGGGAACAGTAATGTAATAACAATAGACAAGATTATATCATATTTACTATGTACCATGCATTGTTCTTTAAGCAGATTATCTAAATTAATCCTCAAAACAATGCCAAGACATATGTACCATTTTTATCCCCATTATCTAGCTAAAACTCGGGCTTACACGAGTTAAATGACTTGACCAAGTCAGCTCAGCTAACAAGTGATTGAACCTGGGCTTTGTTGCATTAGATAACCCACTGAAACAGAATACCAGGACTTCATGGAGGAATGGATGATTCCAGGGCTAGGACAGGAAATGTACAAGATGAGCCTGGAACATGTTGTTGCACCTCAAGTAAGGAAGTGGTAAACAAATTACAGAGACATCTAAAGGGCACAGGGGGAGGTGGGGCAAGATGGCGGATTGGTGAGGTGTATATTTTAGTTACTCCTCCAGGAAAGTAGGTAGAAAGCCAGGAACTGCGTGGACCGGACATCACAGAGCAATTTGACTTTGGGCATACTTCATACAACACTCATGAACACATCGAACTGCTGAGATCAGCGAAATCTGTAAGTTTTTGCGGCCAGGGGACCCACGCCCCTCCCTGCCAGGCTCAGTCCCGTGGGAGGAGGGGCCGTCAGTGCTGGGAAGGAGAAGGGAGAACTGCAGTGGTGGCTCTTATTGGAAACTCATTCTACTGATCCAAACTCCAATCACAGATAGACTGAGACCAGACACCAGAGAATCTGAGAGCAGCCAGCCCAGCAGAGAGGAGATAGGGATAGCAAGAAACAGCAAGAAAAGCCCAAAAAGAAAAGCAGAGGCCTTTTGGAATTCTGTTGAACATAGAAAGGGGAAGGGCAGAGCTCAGGCCCTGAGGCTCATATGCAAATCCCGAAGAGAAACTGATCTCTCTGCCCCCTGGACTTTTCCTTAATGGCCCTAATTGCTTTGTCTCTTAGCATTTCAATAACCAACCAGATCTGCAAGGAGGGCCCTTTTTTTTTTTTTAATCTTTTTTTTCTTTTTCTAAAACAATTACTCTAAGAAGCCCAATACAGAAAGCCTCAAAGACTTGCAATTTGGGCAGGTAAAGACAAGAGCAGAACTAAGACAGATCTGAGACAAAAGGCAATATTCAGTGGCTGAGAAAATTCACTAAACACCACAACTTCCCAAGAAAAGGGGGCATCTGCTCAGCAGACTGGGAGCCTCCCTACACAGCCCTGCAGCCCAGAACCGCCCTGGGGGGACGGCACTCACCTGTCACATAGCACAGTCAACCCTCAACAGACGACCAGGGGGTGCACGGCATGGAAGAGGGACCCACTCGCAAGTCTCAGGGGCCATACCAAGGACTTGTGAGTCAGTGGCAGAGACAAACTGTGGCAGAACAGAACTGAAAGATTAGACTGTTGCAGCAGCTTTAAAACTCCAGCAACACCAGGGAGATTTGATTGGAAACTTTTCTCACTCAGAATTTTAAATATGTCATGCCACACTGCCTTTTTGCCTCCACAGTGGCTGCTGAGTAGTCACTACTTAAGTCTTATGCTAACCACCCAGACAACGCCCCATATACAGGACGGGCAATACCAACTACACACACAAGCTTGGTACACCAATTGGACCCCCCAAGACTCACTCCCCCACTCACCACAAAGGCAAAGCGGGGGAGAACTGGCTTGAGGGGAACAGGTGGCTCATGGACGCCACCTGCAGGTTAGTTAGAGAAAGTGTACTCCATGAAGCTGTAGATCAGACAAATTAGAAATAAGGATTTCATTTGGTCTACAAATCTTAAAAGAACCCTATCAAGTTAAGCAAATGACAAGAGGCCAAAAACAACAGAAAATTTTAAAGCATATGAAAAAACCAGACGATATGGATAACCCAAGCCCAAGCACCCAAATCAAAAGCTCAGAGGAGACACAGTAACTAGAGCAACTAATCAAAGAACTAAAGATGAACGACGTGACGATGGCACAGGATATAAAGGACATCAAGAAGAGCATGGCACAGGATATAAAGGACATCAAGAAGACCCTAGAAGAGCATAAAGAAGACATTGCAAGACTAAATAAAAAAAATAGATGATCTTATGGAAATTAAATAAACTGTTGACCAAATTAAAAAGATTCTGGATACTCACAGTACAAGACTAGAGGAAGTTGAACAATGAATCAGTGACCTGGAAGATGACAGAATGGAAAATGAAAGCACGAAAGAAAGAATGGGGAAAAAAATCAAAAAAATTTAAATGCACCTCAGGGATATGATAGATAATATAAAACGTCCAAATACAAGACTCATTGGTGTTCCAGAAGGGGAAGAAAAGGGTAAAGGTCGAGGAAGAGTATTCAAAGAAATTCTTGGGGAAAACTTCCCAAATCTTCTAAACACCATAAATACACAAATCATAAATGCCCAGCAAACTCCAAATAGGATAAATCCAAATAAACCCACTCCGAGACATATTCTGATTACACTGTCAAATACGGAAGAGAGGGAGCAAGTTCTGAAAGCAGAAAGAGAAAAGCAATTCATCATATACAAAGGAAACAGCATAAGACTAAGTAGTGACTACTCACCAACCACCATGGAGGCAAAAAGGCAGTGGCATGACATATTTAAAATTCTGAGTGAGAAAAGTTTCCAACCAAGAATACTTTATCCAGCAAAGCTCTCCTTCAAATTTGAGGGAGAGCTTAAATTTTTCACAGACAAATAAATGCTGAGAGAATTTGCTAACAAGAGACCTGCCCTACTGGAGATACTAAAGGGAGCCCTACAGACAGAGAAACAAAGAAAGGACAGAGAGACATGGAGAAACGTTCAGTACTAAAGAGATTCGGTATGGGTACATTAAAGGATATTAATAGAGAGAGGGAAAGATATATATGACAAACATAAACAAAAGGATAGGATGGCCGATTCAAGAAATGCCTTCACGGTTATAACGTTGAATGTAAATGGATTAAACTCCCCAATTAAAAGATAAAGATTCACAGAATGGATCAAAAAAAAAAAATGAACCATCAATATGTTGCATACAAGAGACTCATCTTAGACACAGGAACACAAAGAAATTGAAAGTGAAAGGATGGAAAAAAATATTTCATGCAAGCTACAGCCAAAAGAAAGCAGGTGTAGCAATATTAATCTCAGATAAAATAGACTTTAAATGCAGGGATGTTTTGAGAGACAAAGAAGGCCACTACATACTAATAAAAGGGGCAATTCAACATGAAGAAATAACAATCATAAATGTTTATGCACCCAATCAAGGTGCCACAAAATATGTGAGAGAAACACTGGCAAAACTAAAGGAAGCAATTGATGTTTCCACAATAACTGTGGGAGACTTCAACACATCACTCTCTCCTATAGATAGATCAACCAGACAGAAGACCAATAAGGAAACTGAAAACCTAAACAATCTAAGAAATGAATTGGATTTAACAGACATATATAGAACATTACATCCCAAATCACCAGGAAATACATTCTTCTCTAGTGCTCATGGAACTTTCTCCAGAATAGATCATATGCTGGGACATAAAACAAGGCTCAATAAATTTAAAAAGATTGAAATTATTCGAAGTACATTCTCCGACCACAATGGAATACAATTAGAAGTCAATAACCATCAGAGACTTAGAAAATTCACAAATACCTGGAGGTTAAACAACACACTCCTAAACAATCAGTGGGTTAAAGAAGAAATAGCAAGAGAAATTGCTAAATATATAGAGACGAATGAAAATGAGAACACAACATACCAAAACCTATGGGATGCAGCAAAAGCAGTGCTAAGGGGGAAATTTATAGCACTAAACGCATATATTAAAAAGGAAGAAAGAGCCAAAATCAAAGATCTAATGGATCAACTGAAGAAGCTAGAAAATGAACAGCAAACCAATCCTAAACCAAGTAGAAGAAAAGAAATAACAAGGATTAAAGCAGAAATAAATGACATAGAGAACAAAAAAACAATAAACAGGATAAATAAGACCAAAAGTTGGTTCTTTGAGAAGATCAACAAGATTGACAAGCCCCTAGCTAGACTGACAAAATCAAAAAGAGAGAAGACCCATATAAACAAAATAATGAGAAAGGTGACATTACTACAGATGCCAAAGAAATTAAAAAAAATTAAAAGAGGATACTATGAACAACTGTATGGCAACAAACTGGATCATGTAGAGGAAATGGACAATTTCCTGGAAACATATGAACAACCTAGACTGACCAGAGAAGAAATAGAAGACCTCAACCAACCAATCACAAGCAAAGAGATCCAATCATTCATCAAAAAGCTTCCCACAAGTAAATGCCCAGGGCCAGATGGCTTCACAGGGGAATTCTACCAAACTTTCCAAAAAGAACTGACACCAATCTTACTTAAACTCTTTCAAAACACTGAAGAAAATGGAAGACTACCTAACTCATGTTATGAACCTAACATCAATCTAATACCAAAACCAGGCAAAGATGCTACAAAAAAGGAAAACTACCGGCCAATCTCCCTAATGAATACAGATGCAAAAATCCTCAACAAAATACTTGCAAACCGAATCCAAAGACACATTAAAAAAATCAAACACCATGACCAAGTAGGGTTCATTCCAGGCATGCAAGGATGGTTTAACATAAGAAAACCAATCAATGTATTTACAACACATTAACAAATCAAAAGGGAAAAATCAAATGATCATCTCAATAGATGCTGAAAAAGCATTTGACAAAATCCAACATCCCTTTACGATAAAAACACTTCAAAGGGTAGCAATTGAAGGAAACTTCTTCAATATGACAAAGAGCATATATGAAAAACCCACAGCCAGCATAGTACTCAACGGTGAGAGACGGAAACCCTTCCCTCTAAGATCAGGAACAAGACAAGGATGCCTGCTATCACTGTTATTTAACATTGTGCCGGACGTGCTAGCCAGGGCAATCTAGCAAGACAAAGAAATAAAAGGCATCCAAGTTGGAAAGGAAGAAGTAAAACTGTAATTGTTTGCAGATGATATGATCTTATATCTGGAAAACCCTGAGAAATCGACGATATAGCTACTAGAGCTAATAAACAAATTTAGCAAAGTAGTGGAATACAAGATTAATGCACATAAGTCAGTAATGTTTCTATATGCTAGAAATGAACAAACTGAAGAGACACTCAAGAAAAAGATATCATTTTCAATAGCAACTAAAAAAATCAAGTACCTAGGAATAAACTTAACCAAAGATATAAAAGACGTATACAAAGAAAACTACATAACTCTACTAAAAGAAATAGAAGGGGACATAAAAGATGGAAAAATATTCCATGTTCATGGATAGGAAGGCCAAATGTCAATAAGATGTCAAATCTACCCAAACTCATCTACAGATTCAATGCAATCCCAATCAAAATTCCAACAACCTACTTTGCAGACTTGGAAAAGCTAGTTATCAAATTCCTTTGAAAAGGGAAGATGCCTCAAATTGCTAAAGACACTCTAAAAAAGAAAAACGAAGTGGGAGGACTTACACTCCCTGACTTTGAAGCTTATTATAAAGCCAGAGTTGTCAAAACAGCATGGTACCAGCACAAAGATAGATATATTGATCAATGGAATCGAATTGAGAATTCAGAGATAAACCCCCAGATCTATGGCCGACTGATCTTTGATAAGGCCCCCAAAGTCAATGAACTGGGTCATAAAGGTCTTTTCAACAAATGGGGCTGGGAGAGTTGGATATCCATATCCAAAAGAATGAAAGAGGACCCCTACCTCACACCCTATACAAAAATTAACTCAAAATGGACCAAAGATCTCAATATAAAACAAAGCACCTTAAAACTCCTAGAAGATAATACAGGAAAGCATCTTCAAGACCTTTTATTAGGCGGCCACTTCCTAGACTTTACACCCAAAGGACAAGCAACAAAAGAAAAAATAGATAAATGGGAACTCCTCAAGCTTAGAAGTTTCTGTACCTCAAAGGAATCTCTCAAAAAGGTAAAGAGGCAGCCAAGTCAATGGGAAAAAATTTTTGGAAACCATGTATCTGACAAAAGACGGCATACATAAAGAAATCCTACAACTCAATGATGATAGTTCAGAGAGCCCAATTATAAAATGGGCAAAAGATATGAAAAGACACTTCTCTGAAGAGGAAATACAAATGGCCAAGAAACACATGAAAAAATGTTCAGCTTCACTAGCTATTAGAGAGATGCAAATTAAGACCACAATGAGATACCATCTCACACCGATTAGAATGGCTGCCATTAAAAAAACAGGAAACTAGAAATGCTGGAGGGGATGTGGAAAAATTGGAACTCTTAGTCATTGTTGGTGGGACTGTATAACAGTTCAGCCACTCTAGAAGTCAGTCTGGCAGTTCCTTAGAAAACTAGATATAGAGTTACCCTTCGATCCAGCAATTGCACTTCTCGGTATATACCCAGAAGATCGGAAAGCACTGACATGCACAGATATCTGCACGCCAATGTTCATAGCAGCATTATTCACAATTGCCAAGAGATGGAAACAACCCAAATGTGCTTCAACAGATGAGTGGATAAATAAAATGTACTATATACACACGATGGAATACTACGCAGCAAGGAGGAAAAATGTCGTGAAACATATGACAACATGGATGAACCTTGAAGACATAACGCTGAGCGAAATAAGCCAGGCATAAAAAGAGAAATATTATATGCTACCACTAATGTGAACTTTGAAAAATGTAAAACAAATGGTTTATAATGTAGAATGTAGGGGAACTAGCAATAGAGAGTAATTAAGGAAGGGGGAACAATAATCCAAGAAGAACAGATAAGCTATTGTGGGTAAATTTAACGTCCTGGGAATGCCCATGAATGACTATGGTCTGTTAATTTCTGATGGGTATAGTAGGAACAAGTTCACAGAAATGTTGCTATATTAGCTTAGTTTCTTGGGAAGAGTAGGAACATGTTGGAAGTAAAGTAGTTAGCTTAGGTTAGTTGTCTTTTTCTTACTCCCTTGTTATGGTCTCTTTGAAATGTTCTTTTATTGCATGTTTTTTTAATTTTTTTTTTAATTTTTTTTATTTTTCATACAGCTGATTTAGAAAAAAAAGAATAAAAAAGGAAGAAAATATGCAGAGCCCCCTTGAGCAGCTGGTGGAGAATGCAGGGGTATTGGCCTGCCCCACCGCAATGGGTGCTGAGATGCCCACAGACATAGGGGACTGGTGGTTTGATGGGTTGAGCCCTCTACCACAGGATTTGCCCTTGGGAAGACTACTGCTCCAAAGGAGAGGCTAGGCCTCCCTATAATTGTGCCTAAGAGCCTCCTCCCGAATGCCTCTTTGTTGCTAGACGTGGCCCTCTCTCTCTAGCTAAGCCAACTTGAAAGGTGAAATCACTGCCCTCCCCACTACGTGGGATCAGACACCCAGGGGAGTGACTCTCCCTGGCAACGTGAAATATGACTCCCGGGGAGGAATGTAGACCTGGCATCGTGGGATGGAGAGCATCTTCTTGACCAAAAGGGGGATGTGAAAGGAAATGAAATAAACTTCAGTGGCAGAGAGATTCCAAAAGCAGCCGAGAGGTCACTCTGGTGGACACTCTTACGCACAATATAGACAACCCTTTTTAGGTTCTAATGAATTGGAGTAGCTGGTGATAGATACCTGAAACTATCAAACTACAACCCAGAACCCATGAATCTTGAAGACAACTATATAAAAATGTAGCTTATGAGGGGGGACAGTGGGATTGGGAAAGCCGTAAGGACCACACTCCCCTTTGTCTAGTTTATGGATGGATGAGTAGAAAAATAGGGGAAGGAAACAAACAAACAGACAAAGGCACCCAGTGTTCTTTTTTACTTTAATTGCTCTTTTTCACTTTAATTATTATTCTTGTTATTTGTGTATGTGTGGTAATGAAGGTGTCAGGGATTGATTTTGGTGATGAATGTACAACTATGTAATGGTACTGTGAACAATCGAATGTACGATTTGTTTTGTATGACTGCATGGTATGTGCATATATCTCAATAAAATGAATATTAAAAAAAAAAAAAAGGCACAGGAACCAGCTTAAAGGAGCTGCTATGTAGCCAATTTGGGCTGTTTGATCACCAAAGTATATAATGATATTAACAATAAAATGGATTTACTTAGTGTTAGGGATTGAATCATGCCCACCCCCCACACCCCCAAAAAAGACATATTCAGGTCCCAATACCTGGTCCTTTGGGTGTAAACCCATTTATAAATGGGAACTTTGAAGATGTTATTAGTTAGGATGTGTCCAAACTGAATGAAGATGGGCCTTAATCCAATATGGCTGAAGTTCTTATAAGCAAGGGAAATTGGACACAAAAAGAGAAGCCAAGGGGAGCAGCCAGAAGCTGGAAGTCAATGGAACCCAGAGGAGAAAGCGGAAGAAGCTGCCATGTGCACTGCCATGTGTGATGGCTTGGAGCTATATACACTAGAAAAGCATGTTCTTAACCTTAATCTATTCCTGTGGGTGTGAACCCACTGTAAATAAGATTATTTGATGAGTTTACTTCAGTTAAGGTGTGGTCCAATGAAACACGATTGATCTTAATCCTATTACTGGAGTCCTTTATAAGGGGAATGAAATTCACAAAAAGAAAGCCACAGGAAAAAAGCTGAAAGTCACAGGAAAAAGCTGAAAGTCTACAGACCCCAAAAGAAAAAGAAAACACCACGATAACACCGCCATGCGACAGAAAGGCCAAGGACCAAGGATCACCAGTAGCAAGTTCCAGAATGCCACAGGTTTCTGGGAGAAAGTGCTGCCTTGACAACATCTTAATTTTGGACTTCTCCTAGCCTCAAAAGTGAATCCATTGCATGGTATTTGTTTTAGCAGCCAGAAACTAAAACACCATGTGACAGAAAAGCTGAGGAATCTCACCAATTACCAACCAGCCATGGGAGGAAGCAAGTCTTCTAGCCTCTGAAACATGGGACAATAAACTCCTGTTATTAAGCCAACCCACTGTAAAGTATTCATTTTAGCTTCCAGGAAAGTAAAACAGTTTTTCGTACCAGAAAGTGGGGTGCTGCTATGTCAAATACATAAAAACGTGGAATTGGCTTTGGAGATGGGTAGAGGCTAGAAGAACTGTGAAGTACTTAAGGGAAAAAGGCTAAATTATTTTGAAGACACTGCCGGTAGAAATATGGATGTTGAATGTACTTCTGATAAAGCCTTAGAGGACATTAAGAATGTGTTATTGGAAGATAACACCTCTTAGGCTTTAATGTATTGGAATAGCTAGAAGTAAATACCTGAAACTACCAAACTCCAACCCCAGCAGTCTGGACTCCTGAAGACAATTATATAATAATGTAGATTACAAGGGGTGACGGTGTGATTGTGAAGACCTTGTGGATCACACCCCCTTTATCTAGTGTATGGATGAGTAGAAAAATGGGGATAAAAACTAAAGGACAAATGGGGTGGGATGGGGGGATGATTTGGGTGTTCTTTTTTCACTTTTATTTTTTATTCTTGTTCTAGTTCTTTCGGATGTAAGGAAAATGTTCAGAGATAGATTGTGGTGATGAACGCATAACTATGTTATCATACTGTGGACAGTGGATTCTATATCATGGATGATTGTATGGTGTGTGAATGTATTTCAATAAAACTGAATTTAATAAAAAAAAAAAAAGAATGTGTTATTGGAAACTGAAGGAAAGGTGATCCTTCTTATAAAACAAAAATTGTTTTCCGATGTGGATGAAAGGCAGAATCTGAATGTGATGAACTTGGATATTTCACAGAGATTTCCAAGTTAAGAGTAAAAGGTACAGCCTGGTTTCTTCTTGCAGCCTATAGTGAAATGAGAGAGGAAAGAGACAAACTGAGGATTGATACGTTAAGCACAAGGAAACCAGTAATTAATAATTTGGAAAATTCTTGGTCTATCCAGCTAGTGTGCTCTAAGACTAGAGCTAGAAGCAGCTCTATCAGAAACGTCCCTGATCCTCTGGGAAGTGAAGCCCCAGAGAACCCTCCATGTGAGGGTTTAATCCTTTACTAGAGAGGGTGGGACTGAACATGGATCCAGTCAACCTTTTCAATGGAAGTCAGGATTGGAAATGCAGTTATCCAGGAAGGATCTATGGGAAGTTCTATCGTCTAATGATTTGTATACACTTGAACTGCACACAAAGCTAGTTTTTGCAAAAGGGACAGAGAAGGAATGAACTGAAGGAAGAATACTTCATGGGCAAAACCATGGAAGCTGAGGTCTGGGCTGAAGATATCTTGGGCCAAGAAAGTAGGCCACCCACATGTGTGGAAAGCATGGGTCAGCCCCTGTGCTTGAAGGAAGCAGGCCCTCTGCCCTGGCACTTAGAGAGGCAGGCCTTGTCCCGTTGTTCAGGAAAAGTACCACCATTCCGATGCTCAGAGTTAAGGGGGCCTTCACAACAGTGTTTGGGGAGAACATGGCTCTGTCCAATCTCCTGGAACGGGTGGGACTGCTGTTTTATCAAGCATGGAGGACAAAAATGAATCCACAGATGAATCGGACCTTGAAATCTAATGGGGTTTTCCCTACTGGGGTTTAGACTTTTTTGGAACCCATGACCCCTCTTTTCCTTCCAATTTTTCCCGCTTGGAATGAGAATGTTTATCCTATGCCTGTTCCTCCATACTAGAAGCAGAGAACTTGTTTTCTAGGTTTCACGGGTCTATCACAGGGAGGAATTTTGCCCTAGGATGACTACATTCACAAGTTATTTTAATGAGACTTTGTATTTAGCATGGTTCTAAAATAGCTTAAAGTTTTGGGGATGTTATGCTGGAATGAATGTATTTTACATGTGAGAAGAACTTGTCTTTTGGGGGTCCAGAGGGCAGACTTTTGGGAATTGAATCATGTCCCTCACAAAAGGTATGTTCAGATCCCAACCCCTGGTCCTGTGGGTATGAACCCATTTGAAATAGAAACTTTGAAGGTGTTATTAGTTGAGGTGTGCCCCAACTGAATGAGGGTGGGCCTTAATCTAATATGGCTGAAGTCCTTACAAGCAAAGGAAATTGGACACCGAGGAAAAAGCCATGGGGAGCAGCCAGAAGCTGGAAGTCAAAGGAATCCGAAGAGAAAGAAGTCGCCATAATATGCATTGCCATATGATGGAAAAGCCAAGGAACCCAAAAGATTGCTGGCCAGCCAGAGATATCACAGGAAGCAAGTCTTCTAGCCTCTGAAACTGTGAGCCAATAAATTCCTGTTGTTAAGTGAAACCATTGTTTAGTGTCTGTTTTAGCAGCCAGGAAACTAAAACCCTTGGATACCTCTGGATTTAAACCAGTGGATAAACTAATAATCCAGGAGTCCATACAGATATAAATAAATAAACGGAGAAGAGAAGGCTCTTCTTCGCAGCAGAATGCCAACTAATAAATATAAAGGACTGACACAGATAGAAAACCACCATTTTGTAGCCATCAAAATTCTTATTGATTAGGCAAGAATCATCAATGGTTGCTAAAACTAGGTGATAAAAATTTGGCGCGGAACAGGGTATTTTTACATAAGTCTCAAAGTATATCCCCACAAATAGCCTTTTAATCAAATTTCACAGTGAAGAAACTTAGTATGCACCACTATGGCCAAGCAATCATAGCTACCAAATGATCACAAATAATGGGACAAATCAACATCACACATCTCCTCAAGAGCACCGAGGAGATAATATCACTTCTGAGGTATTTCTGCCCAAAATGCCTAATCTAAATCTAATGAAGAAATACCAGAGAAATCCAAATTGAGAAATATTCTACAAAAATAATGGCCTGAACTCCTCAAAAATGTTTGTGTCATTAAAGATAAAGAAAAGCTAAGAAAATATCCCAGATTAAAAAGGAATAAAGACACACAAAAACTAGATTCCATGCCTGATCACAGACTGAACACTGGACCAGAAAAAATAACTGCTGTGAAGGCCATTACTGGGGAAATTGGAGGAATCTAAATAAGGTCCACAGACTATATAATAATGTTATAAAAATGTTACATTGCCTGATTTTAGTCAGTACACTGATTTTTGTTTTGTTTTTTAGGCGAATGTCTTTATTCTTAGAAAAAAATACAAAACAAAAGTTATGGGTAGAGGACAAGCAACTTACTCTCAAACAATGAAAAAAAAAATACTACCTGTTTATCATAAAGAAAAGAAGAATGATAAAGCATATGTGGCAAAATGTTTGCAATTGGTAAATCTGGGTAAAGGATATTTAGAAGTTTACTGTTTTTGCAACTTTTCTATGATTTCAAAATTATTCCAAAATTAAAACTTCAATAAGACATTCAAGGGAAAGAATAAAATAAAACCATTTTTAAAAGGTCATAAATAATGGGGCTTGAAGAAATGGGGGCTACAAATGTCCACCTTGTATGCTAAATTTTCAATCTACAAGTAAAATTTTGTGGAAAAAAAAATAAGGAAGTTTTTAACTTTTCAATAAAACACTGAGTTTGTAATTTTTCAATGATAAGGAAAACATATGTGCCAGTTTGGATGTGTTGTGTCCCCCAAACGCCAATATCTTTGATGTAATCTTGTGTGGACAGACCTATCAGTGTTAATTAGATTGTAATTCTTCGAGTGTTTCCATGGAGATGTGCCCCACCCAACTGTGGATGATGACTCTGATTGGATAATTTCCATGGAGGTGTTGGCCCGCCCATTCAGGGTGGGTCTGAATTAAATTACTGGAGCCATATAAATGAGCTGACAAACGGAAGGAACTCACTGCAGCTGAGAGTGACATTTTGAAGAAGAGCTACAGCCAAAAGGGACACTTTGAAGAATGCACTAGAACTGAGAGAGGAGCTCCAGCTTACAGAGACATTTTGGAGATGGCCTTTGAAAGCAGACTTTTGCTCTGGAGAAGCTAAGAAAGGACAAATACCCCAAGTGAAACTAAGAGTGACATTTTTGAGGAACTGCAGCCTAGAGAGGAACGTCCTGGGAGAAAGCCATTTTGAAACCAGAACTTTGGAGCAGACGCCAGCCACATGCTTTCCCAGCTAACAGAGGTTTTCCAAACATCATTGGCCATCCTCCAGTGAAGGTACTCGATTGCTGCTGTGTTACCTTGGACACCTTATGGCCTTAAGACTATAACTGTGTAACCAAATAAACCCCCTTTTATAAAAGCCAATCCACCTCTGGTGTTTTGCATTCCAGCAGCATTAGCAAACTAGAACATATAAATTTTAAAAATCCAGGTAAGACCTGAACCACAACTATAATTTCCACATTCTCACTCTAGCTGCAAATTTGTTCACAATATCTATCATGACCTAATCTGAAAGTGAAGTCTGAAAGTCAAGTTCCTACATTAGAACTGTTTTACATTTATTAATTGTTTATTACGTTATCGTCAATGATATAAATTTAAATATGAGATAAACAGTAAAGAACAAGTCCATGATATTCATTCACCAAACTGTCACATTCAAACCAGGAATTTAAGACTAAAATATAAGTACTACACTTTGAAGAATAATATTTTAACCAAGTTTGAACTAACACATTTATATAGAATATGGAACTCTGTACCAAATATTTACAAAATCTGACCACATAAGATATCACAAAGGAACTACCAACAAATTTCAGAGTCAATATTATCCAGATAATGTTTTCTGACCACAATGCAATTAAACTAGAAAGCAACTATTTAAAAGTTTAAAAGTCATATAATTAGAAAACTGTAGTATCACTTAAACAACCCATGAATTAAAGAAGAAATCTGAAATATTTAGAACTGAATTACAATGAAAATACTATATCTGAAAACTTGTCAAGTGCAGCTGATACAGTACTTAGGGTTAATTGATATTTATTTGCATTCATTAAAACTAAAAATAAATACTGAAAATAATCAGTTAAGTGATCAATTTAAGACACTTTAAAAGTGGAACAGTGGGAACTCAAAGAAAGAAGAATAAAAGAAATAAAGATAAAATCATAAATTAATAAAATTGAAAAAAAATTCAAAAAAACAACAACCTGGTTATAAGTGTCTTACAAGAAGTAGGCACCTGTTCCGGTTTGCTAATGCTGTTGTTTTGCAAATTACCAGAAATGGTTTGGCTTTTGTAAAGGGGGTTTATGTGGCTACAAAGTCACACTCTTAAGGCCATAAAAGTGTCAACAAGCGTATCTTCACCATACCAAGGCGTCCAGGAAACCTCTGTTAGCTGGGAAGGCACGTGCCTGGGATCTACTGGGATCTGTGTCCCAGCTACTCTCTCAGATCCTGTGCATTCTTCAAAGTGTCCCTTTTGGCTACAGCACTGAGCTCCTTCTGTCTGAGCACTTATAGGGCTCCAGTGACTGAATGGGCAGGGCCACACCTCCATAGAAATAATCCAATCAGAGTTATCACCTACAGTTGTGTGGATCACATCTCAATGGAAACAACTTAATCCAATGATTCCAACCTAATCAACACTAATACCTCTGACCCCACAAGACTGCAATAAAGAACATGGCATTTTGGGGGACATAATACATCCAAACCAGCACAGCATCCAAGAAAGCAGCAACAGTGTGGTGCAGTGGAAGAAGCACGGATTTTCTTCTCTTTTTTTTTTTTTTAATTTAGGCTCAGTTCCAGCTCTGACAGTTATCAGTTGTGTGACCTTGAACAAGTGACTTAACCTCTCTGAGTTTCAGCATCCTCACCTGAAAAACAGGTATACTGAGTTTTTTACGGATATACTGGAGTAAGTTAGACACAGTTCAAGTGAAAATCATCAGATCCACCAAGTCAATGTGCCAACTGCCCTCCAGTTTATGCATAAAAATTCTGAATACTCCTAACCATTAAAAAGTTCATTCTTAAATATTTTTAAGATTACCTTATGACCTACTACAGTTATAACAAAAATGAAGTCTCTACCATACAAAATATGGTTTGAACATATTAACTTTTAGAAACCTACTAGATAATCAAGGCAGACGCTGTTGCATATGCAGTATCATTTGCCCCTTCTTCCAGAGGGGAAGTTGAAGATGGTATTGTACCCAACTACAAAAACCTACATTTATCAGCCTCCTTCCCAGAATGGCTGACCATATGACATAATTTTGGCCAATAACTTATAAGCTGACATTGTTGGGCTATGTGTCTGCTTTTCCTTTATCCATGTTTCTTTGTTTTTTGGTACTCAGAGCATGGTTGTGACAGCTACAGCTGCTTGTCTCTGTGCATCTGCTTCATTACTAGGTTCAGTACTCAATACTGTGTAATATTCCTTAAGGACAAAGCACTAGGCTATTGAGTTGGACTCTTGAGTTATTTCCACAAATAAAACAGAAATTAACAGAGTACTACTATTTCAGCACTCTACAGCAAAAGGCTACCAATAAAAATACTACTTAGCCACATTAATGAGCTTGACAGAAAGAAGCACAATTTTGTTTAATTTTCCCTTTGTATCTATGTACTCACCAGAGTTCAGCACAAACTAGAACCTCTAAATGTTATCTAAATGAAAAACGTTTGGAATAGAGCCAAAGTGCATGGGTTTCTTAAACAAATTTCCTTAATGTCCTTGTGTTTCTATTTCTTCATCTGCAAAATAGGTAATAGTATATCCACTTTATTAAATGAGACATACATGTAAAATTATTAGGACTCTGAGTAGCACAAGATAAGTACTCAGTATGGGGGGAAAAGTTCACTGATTTCTCATGACAAATTAAGGATTCTTCCTTAAAAAAAAAAATCCTTCATACATGGTAGAGGTAGAAATAGCTCAAGTAAATCTAATTTTAAAACAGAAAAAAGAAAAGTGTTTAACTGTGGTTAAAAAATGCTTCTAAAATTAATAAGAAAAAGCAGTAACTTCAATTATTCATTCATTTACTCATTCATTTAGCAAATACTGAACAGCCTCTATGTGCAACATCTGACCATCCAGGCACCAGGGACACCACAGTAGATAAAAGACAGTACATAACAAAACTCCAAATGTAATTTTAATGGAACAGAATAACATTTAGATAAACATTATCAAAAAGAAATAGGCCCTCCTCGCAGCGCCGGCCATGCCGGCCTCCCCTGGGTCTCTCATGAATATTGAAGGGCCCCTGTGCTATTTCCCGAGCTCCGCAGCAGAAGCCAAGACTCTCCATATTGCGCGGCAGCGGCGGCGGCCACAGTGACTTACACCAGAGTCTCGCTCCGGCCGCGACCAGCGGATCCCGGGCTGGGGCAGGAACTGCAGTTTCTCAGGCTGTGCAGACAAATGATACTCAACCATTAAGAAAAACATGGGAACTCAGTTTATATGAATTACAGTGAACACCTCAGCATGGAATATATAATTTATGATCAAGATGGTATAATTTTTGAAGATGGAAGAATTCTTAGGATTCATTTAGCCCTGACGACCTCGTTTTGTAGGAGACGCTAACGGATGGCCTGGAAACTGTGGTTTCACCTCGAAGTCTACACAGTGAATTAATGTGCCCAATTTTTTTGGATACATTGAAGAACACCATGACTACAAAGGAGTATTTACATCGTTTTTGTGCAGACTGAATTATCATAGCCCTCAGAAGAGGCAACAAAGAATGTCCCACCTGTTGGAAAAAGCTAGTTTCCAAAAGATCACTAAGGCCAGAACCAAACTTTGATGCACTCATCTGCAAAATTTATCCAACTGAATACGACGCTCATCAAGAAAGAGTATTAGCCAGGATCAACAAGCACAATAATCAGCAAGCACTCAGTCACAGCACTGAGGAAGGACTGAAGACACAAGCCATGAACAGACTACAGGGAGGCAAGAAACAACAGATGGAAAATGGCAGTGAAGCAGAAGATAATGGTGACAGTTCTCACTGTAGTAATGCATCCACACATAGCAATCAGGAAGCAGGACCTAGAAACAAATGGACCAAAACATCTGATGATTCTGGGCTTGAACTTGAAAATAACAATGCAACAGTTTCAACTGATCCAGTAATGGATGGTGCCAGTGAAACTGAATTAGTATTCAGGCCTCATCCCACACTTACGGAAAAAGATGACAGTGTGCAGACAAGATACAAAAGACTTTAGGCAATGCCACTGTTGATCACTTATCCAAATATTTGGCTGTGAGGTTAGCTTTAGAAGAACTTCGAACAAAGGAAAATCAAACCAGATGAACCTTGATACAGCCAGTGAGAAGCACTATACTATTTACACAGCAACAGCCAATGGCTAGTTCACTGTATTATTAAATAGCTTTTTTTCTTTGGAATTGGTCAGTGAGAAGTATTGAAAGTGAACAAACCCATGGAACTTTATTACACACCCACAAGGGAGCACAAATAAGTGTTTCCCAAAAACAATTCTGAGACTGAACTTTTTTATAGCCTATTTCTTTAATATTAAAGATGTACCGTCATTACTTTTATGGACAGAATTTTGGATATATTGTTCAGTTTTCTTTCTGAGCCAGACTCGTTTACACTATTAGAGTCTTTTCCTTTTAATTTAAGATTTTCTTTTTGGAAGAGACTGCAAGTATTCTGTACTTTTTCTTTCCTTTAAAAAAAAAATCTGAGTTGTGTATTTTCAGACTGTGGTTCTATTTAGAACCTCCTTCTGACCCAGGAATTTTTCATAGTTCTTTTTTCTTAAGTGAAAATTAGTTTGCCATCCTTTTCCCTGTGCCCTTAAAAATAAGTTTTTTAGGCCTACAGAATGTTAACTAATATGTATTGTGACTTTTTCCCTCCAGAGTCTTATATATTTATAGTTTTTATATAAATTATAGTATCTAAATGAAGACCAAGGCTCAAATTTACTGTGCTTTAAAACAATTCTCATAGGATTATTAATTTCATGGTATTTTCTTTCTTTCTTTCTTTCTTTCTTTCTATTTCTATCTCATTTTAAAAAGAGGTTCTTTCTGAACTTATCTCCATTGTCACGCAATGTTACTTTTTCCCATTTTTTCTTGTAATCATTTTGGAATTTCTGGTCCTGGGGAAGAGCATCCAAACATTCATTTACAGATTTCACTGGAGAAAAATTAAATTGGTTTTATGTAGTCATCATATGTGTACCTAAAGAGGTCTTTTTTTTTATTATTGTATTCTATTGTCACTTCAGTTCCTTAATTATGTGTTGATGTTTTTGCCTCTTAAAATACCAGAGATATGGAGATTTGCACTTTAGCCTTGATGAAAAGTACAAGATGTGTTCACAGCTTCCCTATTCATTTCTTATTGGGAGCCACAAAAGTTTCAAGAATAACATGATACACAGAAGTAACAATGGGAAAAAAAGTTTTGCTTCTGTTTCAAAAGTGTGTTCAGCATTTTGGGTTGCCATATCAGTTTATAAATTTGGTGCTCTTTTGGTTATACTCTAGAGAGAAGGAGGTTAACAGAGCTTGACCCTTGCCTTGATATGTAGTAAAAGATAATCTGTAGAAGAATGCCAAGCCGTAGGGTAAAGTCATTCGATTATTCTTAATTTAATTTTATGTGGAGAGGATGGGGGAAACACTCTTGGGTATTTGGGAGCCAGAGGGCTTTATCCTGGCAGGTCAGTTAAGACTGACTTGTGTATTATTTTTCATCTCTAGCCTGATACTAATGGTATGTTTCTAAGTTTACATTACCACAGTATTTACATATATATGTTTGCACTGAAAATTAACCCCTAAAGGGTTTTTGATGGGAGGGACTAGTCCTCCAGTATCATTGTAACTAAAGCCTATCTAGTCATTGTAAATATTTGTCTGCCAATTTTGACAGATTTGGGCCAGCTTAATGTTTTAAATCTTCAGCCCAGTATGAAAACTTCAAAGGCTTATTCAATTTTTTACCATTTTAGTGAAAATATTTAAAATCTGTTTTTACAGTTTTTTTGGTAAGCTGTGCCATGGTATTTGAAAACCACCAAAAAGTGAGGGAAACTTTGAATTCAATTCCTTTCTTTGGTATAATGTTAAGTTGTATAGATTATTGATGCATATCCACTGAACATAACCCTGGTTTTGTGATATAACTGCTTAGATTTTATTGGCAACATTAGATTAGTGGTTGCATTAAATAACTAAATTCCCATTATGATCATTAATTGAAATTTTGTCTTCAAGCAAAAAGGTATTTGTGGATATAAGCTTTGTGCTTAGAGAATGTATTTGCGTTTATCTGCCAGTCTGGGAGGATATAAACTCTTTGCATCATTAGTGAATTCATTGGCTGTTGTAATCCTTTGCAAAATATATGTATTTGATAGAACATTGAAAAAAAAAGAATTAGGATTGTGATATAGAGACCTCTGTCTTTCAATCAAAAACTGATTAAAAGTAGTTGTATTGCTTTTGAGCAATAGCTTATAAACTTTTTTTTTAATTTTGTTTTGAAATAAATTCAAACTTACAGGAACAGTACAAACAATACAGCAAAAACAATACAAACCCCATCACAAAACTCCAGCATACCCTGACCCCCCTCCCCCGATACCCTGATCCACCAACTTTAACATCCTGTCACACCACCGTTTCTTTCTTTCCCTCCCTCTCTCCCTATCATCCATCATCTATTGCTCTGTCCTCTGAACACAAGAGAGCAAGCGGCACACATCTTTGAACAAAGAATATAATTCACATATACATTCCCCATGAACAAGAACATTCTTTTATGCAATCCCATTAAGCACAGCTAAGAAGTTCAAGAAATTCAACATTGATACAAAGCTTACATTCTATATTTCCTTCTTTTTTTCTTATGTCCCATCTGTGTCCCTTTGAGCCTCCTCTCCTCCATCCTCAGATCCCATCAGGATCATCCTTGGCATTTAATTGTCATCTATTTAGACTGTCTTTTTTTTTTTCAATTGTGGAAACATATATACAGCCTAAATCTTCCCATAGCTTCTAAACTTTTAACTAAAAAAACACACACCTCAAAAAAAACCCATACATCTCTAAGTATTTTTAAAGCTTTTATATTTCTTTTACATTGTCTTTAAATATTATTTGCAAATTATGACAAACTGTCAAAAGTGTCTAGAAAGTAAATAAATGTGACACTGAACATTTTAAGTTACCATCTTTCACAGTACTGGTAATTATCAAAGATGAATCAGTCATGTGCACTGAGGCATTATGCTTTAACCAGACTCAACAATTGCATATGTCTTCCTGTCACCAACAATCCTGTAGGTTAAAAAAAAAGTCAGATTTCTTCTTCCAGCTTCATGAACACATTGTGTCAGGCTCAAAAAGTCAATCTTTGCAACCTCACCATCTGCCATGAACTCCTGTCGGTTTCAGACAATGCAACTCCCACTGATGGTCTCAAAATTCAGGCCCTTTTCCCACTCCAATCAGAATATAGCAATTCTGGCCACATATCCTCTTGAAATAGTACAATATTAATCAAAACATCAGGAAAAAGCAAGAATAAGTATGGATAAATTTGTATAATTAAACAGTAGCATCACTTGAATCAGACTTTCTAACACTGCTGAAAAAAATGGTACTAAAAATTAAATTTCAGAAAGGCAGCATATTTAAATGGCAGACATTGCTAATTTTAAATAACTGCTTCTGAGCCAAAGTCTGCAAAATACACAATACCATAAAACAAGAACTCTCAGGGGCAACTACAGTAGCTTTTTGGCATAACTTCATCCAGTATTCTGTGTAGGTCAACATTTGATATGTAGCATTAATTACAAGATATTTCCCTAGAAAATGAAAGAATATAACTTTTTTAGCTGATTGCCATATCTGGGCACTCTCCTAACTGCTTTACATATAGGATCTCGTTTATTTCTCACCACAACTACATCAGGTACTATAAATGCCTTCATTTTACAGATGACAAAACTGAGCTTTAGAGAGGTGAAATGATTTGCCTAATTAGCCAGCAATGTAAAAGGTAATGACAACGCATGAATCCAGAATTTCAGACCAGCAGCCAAATTCTTAACTACTCTGCTATCTTATGAAATGTAGCTGACTTGAGATACAATAAATATACCCTCAAAATATTACTACAAAAGGAGATGTAATTACTATTACAATAAATCTACATAAAAGGATAACTTACTATACCAAAAGAATCCTTCAAAATTTCATATATGACAAAGCAAACATCATCCAGTTGGGTCCGTTAAATGTCCTATTTTTTTTTTTTAATTTCAATATTCAATTGAAATTTTCTTTATCTTTTGAGTAGACAACAGACTTCCTCATTCATTGTTTTACAACTAAATAGTATTCCTTTAAATAATGATACCATAATTTATTTCACTATCCCCTAATAAAGGACATTTAGAGTTCATATATTCTAAACTGGTGATGGTGATCACATTTTAATAACTCAAATCCTTAACGTGGTTGTGTTAAGTCAGGGTTCTCCAGAGAAACAGAACAACAGAACTAACAGGAGATATATTAAGAGATTTATTATAGGAATTGGCCCACACAACTGTGGAGAGTGGAAAGTCTGAATTCTGCAGGGCAAAATTCTGCAAGCTGGAAACTCTGATAAAGATGATTCTGAAATCTGGCCACCCATCTGAAGCCTGTAGGGCAGGCTGAAATCTAGAAAACTCCAATGAAAGTAGAGGTGAAATCCCCAGGAGAAACTGACTAACTGAAGTGGAGGCAGTCATTCTTTCTAACTTCTGAAATCCTTGATTTTGACTTTTAAAACCTCCAACTGACTGGATGAGGACTCCCCACATTGCTGAGGGCAATCTCCTATTGGTTGGAGCTGCAATTAGCCACAGATGCAATCAACTGATTATAGATGCAAATCCATCTACAAAATACCCTCACAGTAACAATGAGGCCAGTGCTTGCTTGACCAAACTGGACACCATAACCTAGCCAAGTTGACACATGAAATTAATAGCCATCACAGTGGTCTAAAATCTCACCTTATGTCACTTCCTCAAAAACACGTACCTGCGCCTCAGGGCCTCTGCAAACGCCATTCTCTCTGCTTGACCCTTTCACCTGGGTAACTCCTCCTCCTTCAAATTTCTTCTCAAATGTCACTTCCCCAGGGAAAACCATCCCTTTCCTGCTACTTAATGCTCTCCTACTTTATCCTTCCATAGTACACATCAGTTTGTCATCATACATTTATTTATGTGATAATCAGAGTGTGGTCAGTCTCCCCAACTAAAGTGTAAATTCCATGAGGGCAGGGACCCTGTATATTTCATCTGTTATTATATATCCAGTGCCTGGCACATTGTGGGAGCTCAAGAAATACTTATTAAATGAATTATTTACTCAATATTTTATTTCCTTTCATCATTTAATGTTACATATTAATCTTATCTCATATGACTTGGAGCAGAAAATTAAAAGACATAACACTTAACACATTCATGCACATGAAAATGTACATAAGTTATACAGCAGAATTGAGTGTCACTTTCCTATCATGAGCAAAGTATTTTTTTGGAGTCAGTATTATATTTGTGGTCATTAATTTAAAAGAAAATTATTATGGAAAAATATTTTTATATAAAAGGTACATTTATTTTCACTGATTTTTAAGGTAAAAATGAGTAGACAAAAATAAATTTTTAAAATACTTTCTCCTAAAAGCTGCTCTCCCATAAAACCATTGGCAATTTATACTTTTAAAAAAGAGAGGAGAAACATAATTATTTTTAGGTTCATTGCTCACATTTTAAAATTGAAATTTAAAAATTCCAGATTTACATAAGCCTTTATCCAGGACTATCTGCAATAATAAAAACTGGTTAATATTGTAAACAATGTTTGAACAGAGTACTCTACATATGTGCAAAGAAAAATGAATAATTTTTTCTGAGCACTATTCATTCATTTACTTATTCAATAAATATTCTTGATCGCCTATTGCACTATGCTGAACATTCAAGATACTATGGTAAACAGACACAGTTCCTGCCTTCATCAAGCCTACATTTTAACTCTGAAGGCCAGCATTAAACAAGGATTTTTTAAATTAACTATTTAATGACAATTATTACAAATACTATGGTGGAGATAAAAAAGGTGCAAAGGAAGCACATAAAATAAGGGACTTGAACTCTAGAAGACTTCTCTGAGAAAGTGAAGTTTGAGCTGAATTCACCAAAAACAAAACAAAACAAAAAGTTACTCTTTCTGACTTCTGAAATCCTTGGTTCTGACTTTTAAAACTTCCAACTGACTGGATGAGGACTTCCCACATTGCTGAGGGCAAGAAGAAGGGATACACTCCAGCCAAGAGAGCAGCATAAGGGAAAATTCAGAAGAAGAAAACATGTGGTACGTTCCAGGAACTGAAGGAAGGTCTGTGGACCTGAAAACAAAGAGCAAGAGGAAGACTGATGAGAGATGAGATTGGAAGCATGAACATTAATTTTTTTAAAATCAGATTAGTGGGAAGCCTCTGAAAGGCTTTAAGCAGGGAGCCACAGCACCTGAGCCAAAAAGATATTAAATTATGTTCACCAAAGATTAAACAAAAATTATATATATACATATATATATATATAAATAGATTCTATTTCTTTAAAAATCAACAATATCAGCTATATTCTGTAACTCTTAGTAACTGAAATGCTCATTCATTTCTTCACTATGCCAGATAAGTTTAAATTCACCACCCTTAATCCATTTATCTAACAATGAAACAACTTTAATCCATTCGAACAAAACTCTAAACTCAAAAATAAGCAAAAAATATCCCCATCTGTCAAATTAGCTTTCACAAAACCCCTGTACTAGCCAGTAACTCAAGTTCTCAGGCCAGACCTTCTCTCCTCTTACTGCTTTTATTCAACGTAAAATTCTTAGTAAATTCAGTTATTTTGATTTTCATGTTTGAAACCAATTATTCTAAGCAGGAAGGATGTGATAATAGGTAGTAAGTGGGTTAGGCACTGTTATAGATGAGTATATTGACAAAGCAATTGTCAACTGGCAGTGTAATACTGAGGGGAGATGGAGATGAACTTCAGAATTATATTTTAGTGAGCAAATTCACTGAAGCAGAATTCCTCTCTCATTCCCTGAAAAAACTGGATTAATGATATGTTCCTATACATGCTTCTACAATAAAACCTAAGGGCTACTTTCATTTCAAACACATTTTCTGTTATTTTAATAGATCATCAACATTCATTAGGTTTTTCTTAACTATTGAAAACAAAAATCCGAGAGAAAACTTAATTTCTGCCCCCTGTCTGAAGAAGCAATATTAAATCACTCAAATTTAGATCAGAATCACATTTTAAGATCCTGCCAAGAACCTAACAGAAAGGTCTTTTATTAAGTAGTGCAAGTCAAATTTTAAACCATTAATTCATTTATACACAATGACTACATGGATTAGATCACCTGTTGCACATGTTGTTCAGCAAAATATCATTTTCAGATTAACAAGGTTTTGGATTAGTAATGCAAACGTTAAGATTCATCCTTACTTGATCCATCACAACAGGCTAGGTGAATTTTTCAAATACTATTTTGGTATTAATGTAAATTTATGGACAACATGCTATGCAAAGAACTATGCAAACATGAAACATTCAATTTGTCAAATCAAAGCATTTAAGAAGACAAAAAGGGGAGCCAACAAAAGGAGGCAATCTGTGAATAAAACAGCACAATTTCTAATTCTCATTTAAAATACCATTTCACTTTATCCAAATATTATATTCTATATTCAAATAAAGTCTTCTAATGAAAATAAAACAATTTTATAATAAGCATCATAAGTTATTTACAAAGTAATTTCTCAAAATAACCCTACAGAATATTTTAATCTCCATTTTATAGATGGCAAAACTGAGTGGGAGACTTTACATAACTTGTTCAAGGTCATATAGAACCAAAATTTACAGTAAATTCTAGATAAACGTGATGTTACCATATACATGATATCATAAAAAAATATGTTCCAAACATTTTTCATTTTAAAGGAATTTTTAAACATATATTAAGGGAAATTTGCATTATTTGTGAATATTTAAAAACAGAAATTAACTATTATGTAGTTTTAAATTACCTAAAAACATTTCTAGAAAAAAGGCAAGAGCATAAGAACACCTATCTTACTTCCATGAATCCCCCCATCTACTTAATCTTTTTTTTCATCTACTATATATTGACATTCAAAAATAGTCATAACTCCTATATCAGACTCCACAGAATATGGCACAGGTAGTGAAATTTTAACTAAACCAAAGATTAACTATGAAAATTGCCATCAATTTTCTCAAATTTCAAGCAGGGTACAGATTTCTTTCTTTCTTTCCTTCCTTCTAAAACAACCTTTGGTGGAGGTGGGGGATGGGGGTGGGAAATGATATAAAAGCTCATTGTAAAATAATTTAAATGTATAGAAGACTACAAATAAGAAAATAAAAATTACCCTAAATTCTACCACTGAAAGAGAACCACATTATGGGATCTGTACATATACTTCTAGGTGCATATACATGTATAGATTATATTTATATGTAAATGTATACATTAAAAGTTATATAAACAAGTCATATCCACTATTTTGATACTGCCCCTTTGATTCAAGATGTTCTATAGAAGAGGCCTCCAAAATGAGATTTGCATTATTCAAAAACTCTTTCAATGAAAAAAATTATACATAAACATGATAAAAAAAATCAACAGCACAAAAGAAAATACAACAAAAAGCAGGTCTTCCTCAATCCCTGACTCCTCTATCTCCACTATCATTCTCACTTCCAGATCAGTGCCATTAATAGAAATAATTGAAATTTTTGTTCTTACATATGTTCTAAATTTTTTAAATTACAGATGGTATACAAAGCATTCTAGCTGTAAAAAATTCAAACAATACAGATAAAAAAAACTCCCCCCCATCTGAACTACTCAATTCTCATTTATAAACTTCCTTGTTATTAGTTTGGTAAATATCCTTGCAGAGAGCTCATTCTACGCATTGTCAAAGGAGTACTTACATACAGAAAATACAGCTTTGCTGTTTTATTTTTAGTTTTACAAAAATGGTATACTGCAAAATTGATTATTTTCATTTAAATGAAGTGCAGTGGTAGTTGCATAAATCTATATTTGTGCTACAATGTCACAGAACTATATACAAAGACATACAAAAAAATGAATGCATACAAAAACTGAAGAAATCCAAGTAAGGTCTATAGTCTAGATAATTGTTTTCTGCAACTGTATTGTGCAATTATCAATTTCCTGGTTTGGGTAATGTTCTATAATTATGTAAGATGTTACCACTGGAGGAAGTTGAGTGATGGGTACAAGGCACCTCTCAGCACAAATTTTGCAACTTCTTGTGAGCTTTTAAGTATTTCAAAATAAAAGTAAAAAATAAAATAAAATAAAATAAAATAAAAACCACCTAGTAACTTTTCATTTTAAATTGACTAGTTTAATAGTTAATATATTAACATGGAAAATGGGGAAAATGCCAGAAAATATAAGAAGGTGTATGGTGAAATGTCATTCTCGCAGGGTTGTTCCCAATCTACCTATTTCTGACCTACCCCACTTATATATCTGCACAGATAGCCACAGTCTTTATGTTTCTTATGTGTCTTTCATCGGGTTTCTTTAAGCATACACAAGGAATATAAAAACATCTGTGTTTCCCAATTTTTAAAGCTGAATATATTGTTTTGTACCTTGCTTTTTTACACTTAGCAATACAGTTTGAGATCTTACCCTATTACTACAGATCTGATACTGGACTGATATCATTACCTTCTCTTTTCCCCAATTCCAAGATTTCTTCATTCCCTTTACAACTGCTTAATATTCCATTACCTGTATGAAATTATTTGACTAGTTCCCTCCTATTGAAATTTGAGATTTCACTCTTTTGCTATTACAAACAATGCATCAATGAATAACCTCGAACATATATAATTTTGTATGTGGAACTGTTTGATCTAACCACATACCCATTTTGAAAAACATTGCTACATTGCTATAGATGATGTAAAATTTGCACTCCAACTAGTAAGTAGTGTACAACTGTACCTATTTCTCCACAGCCTCACCAGTTTTTTAAGGTGTGCTTATTACCAATTCAACTGGTTTTTAAAATAGTATCTGCTTGCCATATTTTGTTGTTCTTTGCAGTTTATCAATCATTGCTAGTCTATTTTACCATTTTAATTTTCTAATATGCTTCTCTAGTTCCATAATAAAAACCTGTTAGAGTTTTTATTAGATCATGTCAATTCCTCTAAATTAACCAAATTTATAAATTTAGTATCTTCATAATGATATGTCTTCCTATCTAAGATAACGGTATATCTTTCCATTTATTGAAATCCACTTCTATGTCCTTCAGGATGGTACTTTTAAATTTTCCTTATATAGGTTTTGCACACTTATTGTTATCGCTATTGGTAGGTATTTTATCTTTTGGGTGGTGTTCTCCATCATATATTCCAAGTTGTTTTTAACAGAAGAAAGTTACAGATTTCTATTTATTAATTTTATACCCTACCACCTAACTGAATTCTCTTATTATTTTTAGTAAGTTTTAGTTGACTCTCTTGGCTTTTTCAAGTATAAAATTAAATCATCTGACAATAGGATTATTGAACCATTCCAGATTTGGAGAATAAAGGAAGTAGCATGATTCCAAATCTCACCCTCACCTTCCCTAAACAGCCAAAAAAATAAACAAAGAGAATGAACAAACAGGACGTATGCCTTCAATATTAGCATTACTGGAGAGAAAGAGCAGCAATCTTCAAATTACCTGTAAACAGAGGTAAAAGAGAAACAAATTCCAAAAGAAATACCAGTGCCTACCCTCAGTAGGGAAAGAGGAAGGTAAAAAAAAAAAAAAAAAAAAAAAAGAAAGAAAGAAAGAAACTTCATTAAAAAAGGACAAAAGAACACATAGGAATTTGTACTGAAAGCAGAGAAGCACACTGAAGATATTAAAACAGTATATAAGAAACAATTAGGTATAAGTGGCCTAGGCCAAAGAACTACCTACATTAACTCAAATAACAGAGCACCCAGCAAGGGGTGGAAGTCAATTTCAAAGGGAGTAGAGGGGCTATTTGAATTCCTGTAAGCTGTAAACATGGGAATTCCTAGGGACACTAGTAGGCACAAGCTTATTAAAAGAAGTCCCTGCACATCACACATGGCTTGGGCTAGTCTTCTTGATAGAAGAGCTAACATCAGAAGGAGACCACCATCCAAAACAGAGCCAATCTGCAAAAATTGTGAAAGGTGGTTTTTGCTTTGTTTTGTTTGTTTTGATTCATCCTAGCATTCAAGAAAATCCCTGTCTTATCCCTGTCTTATACAAATTTCAGGAATAGACAGCTCAGAAACTAAATCCCAGAGTTAACACTAAAATATTAAAATACACAGTGTGCAAAAAGATTTCAAGACAAAGAAACAATAAATGATGGCCCATAAAAAAGATAAAGGATGAAAATCCAGAAAACATCAACAAAGTACAGCAGACTGTTGATGCACCAAACAAGGACTTTTAAAAAATGGTCTTCACACAGCAGTCTGCCTGACCTGGAAAGCTATATTTAACCAATCATCTTTCTAAGCCAGTAAAGAGAAAAGGGTAAATTAAACAAAACAAAACAAAACAAAACAAAGCAAAATGGTCTTCAATGGTTGCATAACTATGTAGCTTACCTGGTGTGACTGTATGATTGTGAAAACCTCACGGCTAACACTCCCTTTGTCCAGTGTATGGACAGATGAGTAGAAAAATGGGGACAAAAACTACATGAAAAATAGGGTGGGACGGGGGAAATGGAATGTTTGGGGTGCTTTTGTTTTGTTTTGTTTGGTTTGGAGTAAGGAAAATGTTCAAAAGTTGATTTTGGTGAGGAATACACAACTATATGATGGTATTGTGAATAGCTGATTGTAGACTGTGGATGATTGTAGGATATGTGAACGTATCTCAATTCAATATGCTCAAGAAGATGAGGGAAAAATACAGAGAAAGAACTAGAAGATA